>NW_020837949.1:78564848-78800634 GCF_003676395.1 Aethalodelphis obliquidens | reverse complement strand
AGGGGTGGGATAGGGAGGGTGGGAGGGAGATGCAAGTGGGAGGAGATATGGCGATATATGTATACGTATAACTGATTCACTTTGTTATAAAGCAGAAAGTAACACACCACTGTAAAGCAATTATACTCCAAAAAAGATGTTAAAAAATAAAATAAAATAAAAGCCCAAATCCTTTATATTCAAAATCCTTTTTTTTTTTTTTTTAGTTTAGTTTAATTTGGTACCTCTGCCTCTGCCTGTGTGTGCTTGCATGTTTGAAATGAAAACCAAGCTGTCTTCTTTGATCAGGTTGACTGTGAAAATGGACATACTATATGAGGCACCATTTCTGTGGCTTCTTTCTCTCTTTCATGTATAGGTCCTCTTAGTATATTAACTTTAAAAAGTATGTTTCTTTAATTAATTACTATAAAAATTGTTACAAATCAAACTAATAGGATTTTGCAGACTTTTTGAAAAATGTTTTCTTCTTTATGGAAACATGTATTTTGCAAACATTAACATTGACTTTAATTATTACAAACAAAATTAAAAAGCATGGATGCCTTTGGCATTAGGCCAATTTATCTCTAACACATTATAACATTGATGTTGAATCCTATTTGTTAAGTGTGTCTTTGAAGCCATGAAACCTGATAGATTACCATTAAAGTGAACACAGATTGTGTTTAAAAAATGAATTCATAAAACAAAGATTTCAAAATGTTATACTAATCACTCCATATTAATAAAATGCTTGCTTATGACCTTCAGGATAGGCAACTTCAATAACAATTATCAGGCGTCTTTGTAGATCCAGAATGAAACCAAACTGATTATGATAATGACACACTATAGAATTTCATCCCCATATTTGCTTTTTAAGTATGGCATAAAATAACAGTATTTAATTTAAAGGGCATTAAATTCACATCATCTCCATAAGTATAGAGCCCAGTTTACAGATGACTACAATGAAGAAATCTGCTAGCAACCTGACTTTGGTTCTCAACCTTTTCTAAACTTATGTTCCTTGACACTATATGCTACATGGAATAGTAAAGACATCTGAATTCAAATATTTTGAAGAAATGTGTATTTAGCAACTGAATACATGCTAAAAGGAATAATTTACAGCAGCAGTTTCATTACATTTTTCTCTCCAGTTTTCTAGTTCCCATCTGAAATGCAATGATAAATACAGATATGGAACGTATTTACTACCTGGCAAAAAAACATGCTGATTGAATGGGTACACAGCTTCTGCCCTTAAATAGCACATAAGCCACCTTGTTACCTATGTGGGAAAATCTTGCATTTTAGGATGACGTTGAACACACTGAAATGGAGTACCTACAAAAAGTTGCATTTTACACTGTCCTTCCTCTTCTTTTCAAAATTATGTACATCTCTGTTGCCTAATGTGTAGGTAGCAAAAATATTAAACACATACCACTGAAAATCACTAAATAATACATAAAATGTAGCAGTAAGTGTACATTTACATTTTGCATTTGATTTCAACTGGGCCATAATTTCTCTGCTGTGCTGTACCTTTTTCCTATTTTAAGATTGCTGTAATAATCTGTTCAAGGTCACATGAGTCTCTTAACAAAGTTTCAACTCTGATGATACATGCATAAGCCAAAGTCTATTGAAACTGAATTAAATGGGATATTAATTACTTTTTGTGCAAACTGCCCACCTCAATACCCATTGGCAGAAGATTATGACTGTAATAAGACTTATTTACCTGCATGTTATATCTATAATTTTCTTCGAAAACTTAGACCTGATTTATGAAGACATGTCAGTGGATTTGTTTTTGTTTCTGTTAGTTGAAATCTACACATTCTTTCTATGGGTATTTCATAATGCTAAACAAAATGCATTCAGATATTGGAAGGCATCCCTGAAGTTATACAATCTCTACCCCTTCAAATCCTTTATTTTTGAGGACTAATAATAAGATACTTCTGTTATTGCAAATAAATTTGTTTCAGCTACAAATTTAGAATAAAATGCAACACCGAATTTTAGTAAAGATACTCTATGAGAAATTTTTAAATGACCTATTTTTGGAGCACTCTTGGTTTTTTGATTTATATCTCATTTTTTTTTTTTTCCTCTACAGGAGTCTCTCCTTCAAATAATTTAAAATTTAGCTACCATTTGAGGATGTACTTCTAAAAGTAACATTGTATTAATCATTGGAGCCTAAAATTGAATGTAGAATATTTTTAGGCTCCCATTTGAAACAAACGTCAAAAAATCATTTATTCAAAGTAATCATTAAAACTGAAACATGAGCTTCCATCTGTGAATATTTCAGCTGATAGAGAATTCAAAAAAAGTTCACTGTAGTCTGAGGTGAGAAATTAATGCTGAGTTAATTAGAATCCCAAGACAGCTAGAGTTACAATTTCAATGCTGCTTTCATTAATTAGCAATAAGATGTTTCCTTTGCATTTTTGTGCGTGATGAAGGACCCAGAGAGGGATTCTTGGAAAGATGAGTGCAGTGCAAAACTGCATTGCAATGCTGAAGGTCTTATACATCTTGAAGTCAATGATTCTCAAAGAATCATCTTAGGACAATGAAGCAGGCAAGCCCTTAATTAATAATCTTTTATCTTATTTTATAAGTTGTTGCAGGAGACAAAGAGCTTTACATGTTTTAAGTGTGAGCCGTGTCCTGGAAAATAGTTTGTATAAGTCACTCCCATTGACCTGAAAAGAGTCATGTGTTCTTTAGACAGATAATTGTCTTAAACAAGGTGAGATAAGAGGCAGCTGATAAAAATGTAAACAGAGTTGGGAAATTTGCTTTTAGGAGGTTGTTCTGAATATTACTGATCTCCCTCTTCTCAAAAAAATTAAGTGACAGATAAAATTCCAAATGGAGTCATGAGAGAGAGTTTTTATGTCTCAAATATCAGGCAGGAATTCAAGCGCAGAATTAAGACATTTTCTATTAACATTAAACCAATGCTTACTATTTGCATGAAATATGCAGTTCCTTTTCTCTTTGTTGATCCATTAGGTACAAGAAAATGCATTTACAAATCTATTTCTTTCTTCTCTTTTTTTTTCGGGTTAAATGCTCTGTTTTTCTAAGAACATTATGCAGGTTCTAATTAATTTAGATAATATTTGAAGAAGGGGAAGTTTTTTTTTTAATTCCTCAGAGAAATAAAGCATAATTTATATCCAGATTTTAGGAATTGGTTGTTAATGATGTATATATGTTTCTAGGACAATATTGGTTATTCCTCTTGCAAAACTGAAAACAACGTTTTAAAAAAAGCAGCACACAATTGGAGTTTTTAAAAACAAAAACTACATAGCACAATAACTGTAAGACAAAAACCTACTCTAGCTTAGAAAAGAGCTACTTTTTTCTGCATATTTGTCATGGTACATTTAAATTATAGTTTTAATAAAATACATCTTTAGATCAAAGCTGGAAGAAGACATCAGTAGTAGATCAGTGTATTCCATTTTTCTTCTGGATGATGGATGGTTTATGTTTTTCGTATTTCCACAGACCGTTTAATTCAGTATCATTTTACTCCTCCGGTACATATAAACACGAGTACTGGTAGACAAAAAATATCCTTGAATCCAACAGTGTTTTGGAATATTCATCAGCTTAGTAAATCCATGCAGTTTAAAACTTCTAGTTCAATAAAATGGCTTTGCTGATGCAGTTTTTCTTCTTTAGATGGCAACATGGCAAATGACATTTTTATTTCTCAGGCAAAGAAGAAAGCAAAACCTGTATAGTGAAATCTCATAGGAAACATTAAGTCACTAGTGTGAACATCTGCATTCACCTGACCTCTATTAAGTGTTGGTATTAGGAAGAAAGCCTGTTAGTAAAGTTACTCATGGACTTAATTTATAATTGGTGGAACTCAGGTGCACTTCCCACCACTGTAAACATCCACATAATGCCATGAAAAAAGTTCATGTATATTGCATTTTTTCCAGTTATTGTCTAGGCAAGTTTCTACTTGTTTGAGGTTTCTAGAGGTAATGCAGCTCAGACACTCCTGGGTGCCCTCTCAAATTCGTGGGTCCTCCTGTTTCTACCTTTCTTATTTTCCTGTAAGTGCTTCCATTTGTTACTGTTTCCTTGGGTATGTCCTGGCCTTTGCCGACGCTGTTTTCGGTCCCTTTTCCAAACTTGTTCGCAGAACTCATCCATTGTGTTCAGGTTGGGGTGGTTGATGAGTTGCATGAAGTCTCTGTACCAGACCTTCTGGCTAGGTGTCATGCTGTTGGAAATTTCTTTGGTCTTAGAGCCATCTCCATCATCATCTTTATGAAGAAGTTCTTCCAAATGCTCTGTGTCGATGACTTCCAGGGTCACTTTAAGAAGAGTTTGCATGAATCCGTGTTCCACGGCATGACAGAGGTAATTGCCTGAATCCTTCCGCTGCAGACTACGCAATAGAAGGCCTTGTTCGGTCCTAATGATATGATCATCCACTCTGATCTAGCAAAAGACAAGATGTAGTAAAATCATACATATTTACAAGAAATATAGGCTCCAAAACTCTGTCTCAGCAAAAATTCAGACTGTGTACTGAGACACATTTTCAGTTAATAAAATTTCTAGTTTAAGAGAAATGACTGCATTTTCCTATCAGGGAAAAGAGTTATACATTTCTTCCAATTGTTTTTAAGAAGCACTGCAAAATATTGCTGTCTCTTGTCTTAATAGAATTTCTCATAATAATTTAAAGTAATCAAGATAATGGGATGAAAGGACAAAGATATACTTTATAAATTTGAAATAAGCTATATAAATATAGGTGAAAGTT
The DNA here is from genome assembly GCF_003676395.1 of Aethalodelphis obliquidens. Taxonomy (NCBI): domain Eukaryota; kingdom Metazoa; phylum Chordata; class Mammalia; order Artiodactyla; family Delphinidae; genus Aethalodelphis; species Aethalodelphis obliquidens. The sequence goes on along the minus strand of NW_020837949.1, from coordinate 78,795,827 downwards.
AACATTGAATATTGGAATTGGAAATATAGAAACATGATACTAGAAAACAATGCAGCATTAGAATAAATTTATAATAAGGATGGAAGAAGAGAATAAGTTCAGCAGTTGAGCAACCAGAAAAAACATGGGATTGCATGCTTACTTATTTATTCAATTTCCTAAGTCTTAGATGTGACATGAAGATAGGCTATTTAATATGTCTAACCTCACTTTTATTTTGCATACAGTTTACAAAAGAGATCTCTGAAAGCCACAGCTGGTAATATATAAAATCAACCTTAACATTTATATGATGTGATTACATGTTTGAAGACTGCTTCAACTGTCAAAAGAGATAACAGAAGGGCTTTTACTTCTACATTCAGATTATGTTTGTAAAATTGTCTGCACATTGTACATTCACAAATCACCTACATACTATGGTTACCCTATTTAACACTTTTTAAAAAGTTTTAAAGGCTCAGAGTACTCACTGAGATTTTCTATGTATATGTTTTTTAAAATTTTACAGAGGAATAAATGGATCCACAGAGGAGGAAGATTTGTGTGAAACTACATGCACAGTTCACATCAGAGTTCATAACTGTACCTCAGAACCTTTATCCAAAATCTACTACTCCTTTCCCTTAACTGCCCCTTCCCGTTTGAGGAGGAAGTTAATGGAGAAAGGAAAACATGTTTGGAGAGCAGAATTAATTGAACAAAAGTTAAAATTAGTAGAAGGATTAGATTTTTTTCTTGTATATGAATGTAGATAACATAATTGTTTTGTAGATAACTCCAGGAAGAAAAAAGAAGTCTCTAAAATATATCCCCAAACAGCTTCTGAGACAAAACTCTTACCAGTTCACCTTTGTTTCTCTAACTCCTATCACAAAGCCTGTCATAAAATCAGCCTTCAATGAATACTTGTTTAATGAATGAGTATTGGTATGTTAAGAAAAGAATAAATATTCACTACTTTTTTTTCCCCTCTCAAGTCAACCATGCTGGGGTCACTTAACAGCATATGTCATATAGAATTAATCCAGTCAGTTTCTTTCCTATACCTCTTCTTTTCGCTCTTCATTTCGCCTCTGGAATTGCCAATAGACCAGAGCTCGCTGTGATTTTGGACTGCATTCCAGGAACGTGCTACTATTTTCTACTCCATAGATGATTCTTTCTTCAAAGCTGTGGCCATGGTGATTATCTGGCCGGTGATGAGGAAATGAAATGAGAAAATGTTAGAGAAGTAAACTCAACTTTCCAAAGTATTTATTCAGAAATTCAGGAGATGAATTTGTTGCCAAGTTGGAAGTCTTTTCCAATTTGATTGAAGATGGCAGAAATGACAAGGTTTCAGAATTCAAGTGTCTACTAAATAGACTAATTATTTCAGTATGGGTTATATAAAGCATATACAGAGATTTGTCTACCAGAAAATAGCATTACATTAACAAAATCAGTCATGTGTGCAGTGTAACTATACATTTATATGCCATGATAATACTCTCCAAGATATTATTTTCATTGTAAAACTCTATGCTCTGACTAATGGTGCCAGTGAATTTCTGCCACAATTCTCCAGCAGAAAAGTTATTCGATTGGGTTTTTGGAAATAAGAGTCCATTTCTGAGAACTTAATTTTGCCTTTTTTGTGTTTGTTTTTCATCTGTAAAATTAAATTTACCAGCCAGTAATATTTATCTAGTATTTTACAGAAGGTAGAGTTCAGGAAGTTTATACTCCCCATCAACAACCCTTAAATAATCCACAAGTTTGATCTGAAGATCAATTGGTGTGAAACGTTTGGGGTGGTTCAGAAGAAAGACGCACAATTATAATGCAATGTGGTTTCAATTGTCCTTATTTTAAAATGACACATCTTTTATTATTTTCAAGAATTAGGCTAAAGAAGATGGCAAGAGTATGTAATAAAATGCAGCAATAATAAATTCTGTTTCCTGATTAAGTTTCTATTATTTTACCCTTTATGTAACCTCCTTCAATGTGGTAAATGAAACACAGTTAAGATCAAAAGTATGACACGGGGTGTCTAGGTAAAACTCATTTAGAGAAGAAAAACTCCTTGTTATCTTGTTTAATCCTGTTTCCTTTATGACATCCTGTACAATCTGGAACTCATTAAATTAATTTAGAAAATAATAAATATATTTTCACATGCACAGAGGGCTGACAGTGTAGACAGATGAAAAATTTTTGTTTTCTTCTTCAAACTCCGCTAGATTTTTAATTAAAAAAATGTTTCCCCCTTTTTTGCATCACTTTGACAGTTTTACTCTTGTTATAACTATCTGAGTACTTCTGTCTGTCACAGACAGTATGATTTGCTCTAAGTTTAAAACTTTCCAAAATCCTGCTTCCATCCAATTCCCATACACAGCCTATGGCCATCATCTCCTATTCTCACCCTTCCTATAGTCAACCTTCTGCCTGCATTTGCTATCTCCAGGGATGTCAGTCCCAGTGCTTTTTCCTTTATTGTTCTAGGTGTGAAACAAAACTCTTCTAATATTGGGAAGTATCTGTCTCTTCTTATTTAAAAGATGAATACTCTAGAAATAATAAAAAACAGGAAATGACTGAAATGTAAAGAAACAATATTTAACTCATTCCAAGTCACAGTTTATTTCATGTTGGAGATATGTATATCTGTGTGTCAATATATACATGCACTACGGTAGTGTTTTTCTTTTCCCTCTGAAATTATTAGTATATCTTTGATTGAATAGATATGGCACATGTTGCTGTGCTAGTTTGCAAGACATCTGCTTCCTTGGATAGAGATGAATTGAGTGTCTATGTCCAACACGAGCTGGGAGATCTGTGATTCAGGAGCTACCATGAATAATTAGAATGCCTTGTCACAGAGGTTTTTAGAGTTTACATAGAATGCATTTTTTTTTTTCTGCTAATGGTTGTGCAGTTTAAACTTATTTGATTTAGAAATTATTTTACTTGTAATATTATGCAACCTGAAAAAAGGTGGAAATCTGCAATATGCAACAACATGGATGAAACTTGAAGACGTGCTAAGTGAAATAAGCCAGTCACAGAAAACCAAATACTGCATGATTCCACTCAGATGAAGTATTTAAAGTAGTAAATACTCGTAAAAGCAGACAGTAGAATGGTGGTTGCTATGGGGTGGGGGGGGAAGGGAAATGGGGAGTTGCTAGTCAATGGGTATAACATTTTAGTTATGCAAGATAAATGAGATCTTGAGATCTGCTACACAACATTATGCCTACAGTGAACAATACTTCAAATTTTGTTAATAGGGTGGATTTCATGTTGTGTTCTGACTCTAATAAAATAAAAACATAAAAAAATATTTAATTAAAAAAAGAAATCCTATTACTTTTAGGAAGTAACTTTTCATTCAATATCTACATATTACTGAATCATAAGATATATGACAGCATGATAACACAGAAAAAAATCAGCTGGATTTAGAGACAAACAGTATGGTTATCCACCAGTATCTTCTGTCTTGCCAGCCATGCCTCTCAGGTCTAGTTTTCTTGTAGAAATTTATGATAATACTTGTCTCTCATCTAATTTGTCCAAGTTACTATAGATATCTATAGAAATCTAAGGTATAAATAAGTTATTGCTCTCAAACATAGAGATCTGTATAAATCCTTCAGTACATTAGTTGATACTCAGATAAGAAAAGCAATGTTAACTTGTATAATAAGAAATAATAGAGCTTAATATAAATGAAACATCTATTAGGTACATTTTCAAAAAAGTCACTGTTTGTCTTCTCAATTAATTTAATCATTCTAAGTGATCCATAGAGAACTTTCTGTCACCTCTAGAGTCTTGGGAAATCTACTTAGTTTTTAGTTTCTCTCCAAGATCTCTGGTGACAGCAAATGTTTCCCAAAGCCCATTAAAGAAAAGAATTCTCTTAGTGGTAAATGTTTCCTGAATTTAAAAAATATTCATCTGTTACTTATCTATAGTAGAATCTAATAAATTTATACCAAGTTGTTTTTGGTTTAATATAGCAATAGGCCATGGACTTCAAGAAATATCATGACATTCAGATACTTTCCCACCTGAATAAGATAAGAAGCACAACTGGTGAATTTGGTTCACTGTCTTGGTGTCTTAATAACTACTCTTGCCAATACGTTAAGGATTCATTCCCCTCTAAGTTGGCCCTTTCTTTCTCTCCTTTGTCGAAATTGAAAGCAAAACAAAATCTTCTAGTTAGTAAGCAGTGAAGCTAAAAGTCCTGTCATATTAACTATCAGTCTTAGTATGCAGAGGTACTACTCTCTTTCTTTGGTTTGAGAGTCTCCTACTGTATGTTCTGTTAGATTCTGCGACTGCCAAAAAATGGAAGAAACTAAATATCTTTTGAATACACTTGTTTCTCTTAATTCCTCTGCAGTAGAATGTTTCTATCATCAGCAACTTTTAATTTAGGACCAGAACTTTCATTCACAGTGGCCTCAGCCAAGCATTCATATATTTGGGTGCTTTGACGTCACACCCTGTAAACATTTTTTCTGTTAATTTCTCCACACCCGATACCTTATAAACAGATACTCAATAAATATTTAATTTTAAATTTATTTTTATACAATTCTTACCAGTTACACTCCATTTACAGTTATTACCAAATATTGGTTATATTCCCCATGTTGTATAATATATCCTTGCAGCTGATCTTACACCCGATAGACTACTGGAAGGCACTCAGTAAATATTCATTCCCTTTTCTGACCCTTCTATCCCAACCACTTGAGTAAATTTTGTACAACATAGGAAACATCAGGGGTCTAATAACAATATGTTTTTCTCTCTCTTCTTTTCTCCCTCCTCTCTTCCCCCCCATAACCCCTTTACCCCATCTCTGTCTCGTTCTTTCCCTCTCTTCCTCCCAAAAAAAAAATTTAACAAACAGGAACAACATTTTGATTCTTGACTTCTAAACTTATTAGATTTTCAATTTTTTGGATGCCAAATACACTATCATTTTGACTGTTATTAAAGCAAACAGCTCTGCATAGAAATGGTGGCATAGAATATAGCTGCACTATAAGTATTTTTCAGAGCATATACTGTTGAACTCATAAATACACAATATAAATCAAAAGCTCACCTGAGAAAACATTGTTGATTCAAGATTTCCTGAAGGATATGAAATCTTGCACATTCAGGTAAATCTAATCTAAAATCTCTCTCTGGATTACAGTTGAAACAAGAGCAGTTTACATGAAACACATTGTGTTAATCCCATGATATAATTGATTTTATTGAATCCTGTTGAGTGGGGTCCCTCTGATCTGTTGAGGGAACCCATAAGCAATACTCTATGGATTCGCTCACTGTGTTTATGTCCCACTGTTGTTGACTACGGTGTTCATCTTTGGGAAATTTTTCTAATGTTAGTTTTTAGGAATTATTGAGATTCGCTTGAACAACTGAATTTTTTAATGAACTTTGTGACTCACCACTTGATCATATTTCTCCCCCCACATTGGCTGAAAAAAACCATTAAACAAATTTATGTCTTACCCTTGTAACTTCTTAGTAAATATGTTCTTGTCACATGCCTGGTTTTGTTCTCTGTCAGTACATCTGCTTTGCCTGTGTGACATTATTGCTGCCTTTATCCTATCTTTGCTTTTAATCAAACAATTGCAAATTGTCTGAAATATATTAGGTCACTTATCAATTACAGACAGCATATACTTTTTATAATCCCCTTAAATATTTTTTGTTATTAAAATATATCTACATACAAATAATAGTACATTGTCTGGATACAGAGGTAGTCATAAATATGTGAGGTGATATTACTGTTATTGCTGTTCTTGTGATAGTTTCAACTGTTTATTCAAAAATTAAAATCCTTTATTGAGAAGCCCTAATGAGACAAATTATGAACTCCTTCCCAGCATCAATTCTGCTCTCTCACCCATATCAAAAAACAGTATTGCTTCTTCTATGCTTTCAAAAAATCTCTTTTTACATGTATCTTTAGAGCACATGCAGTCTTATTTGTTACAATTTTTTATTAATCTGATTATCTCCCTCATACTGTGCATTCCACAATTTGGGCACAAGGTAGTCATAAACCCTTAGCTGATGTTTGCTGAATAGCAAATCCAGGTAACAGTTTCCTCTGCATTTAAAAGCTGAAATCTCATGTAACTTTGACATTTTCAAGGCACAGAGTTATCATAATTACATAAATGATTAAGAGTTTGATCAATTAAAAATGGTATAGGGTTTATAACCCTCATTATGACAGAATACATTACTGCACTGTAAACATTTCAAGTCTTCTAAATTTGCTAAGCTTTATAATGTTATAAGAGTTGACTTGAGATATGGTAGAAGATGATGATGACTAATCAAGTGTACTCCAAAATCAAAAATTTCAAATATGGGATAATAAGAAGAGAAAGATATTTGAGAAATTATATGAATGTATTCTCATATCTCCAGGGACACCTATATCTCTAAACGATGTCTATGCCAATAAGTAATTTTTCCAGAAAGAAAGCAATTTCATTGTAATCAATTTAAAACTACTTTTCATACTTAGAAAGCAATGATTTTGAATACAAACTTTTGTCATGAATATTACTAGTAGACAAGAAGGGTGAGTTGTTAAATTGGCATAATGAATTCTTATGGGTTGAAGTGAATAGTTAGAGCAAAATAATTAAGAACATTAAAATTATTTTTAAAGCATCACAGTGTGTTTGAATAACACATATTACAATATGTCGCAGCTGTTAATGACAAGAAATAATGTTTTTAAGGAAGCAATCTTCAATTAACCATTTCCTTTCAGTGGGATAATTTATGGAAATGAAATGAGGCTAATAAGCCAGAAAGAATGGGAGGAAAGAAAGAAGTTAAATAAATTGCTTCCTTTTGTAACAACAAAAAGTCAAGATATCCATCATTTGGCCAGAAATATCACATTGCTAAAGGCCTTATTTAGTATTTGATTCTCTTCCAATATAGCAGAAACAGAAGGCATCACATTTCAGCTTTCCATTTATTTCACTCTCCATTTTAACCCCATAAATGTCTCCCAAGATTGAAATGCTAATAATGTAAGAATCTTAGGAAATTTGATTTCATGTAGAAAAGACAGAGATAGGTGAGGTAGTGAACCATATATGTATTCAACTATTTGATCTCTGCTGTCATTTTTGATATTCTCATCCTTTAGGTTATTAAAAAGCTGAATTTCATAAATAATGAAACAATTTGGGAGAGGGAAAATAATTGCAAATTATTTTAAATATTTAGCAAATTCAATTAGTTGCCAAACTACATAAAGAGAAATCTAATTCCACTTGTTTTCATCACATTGTAATTTTAATATTTTACACTGTGAACTTTTTGCCAATATTATTCAATGTAAAAGGTCAAGCAAAGGAGGAAAGGAAATGTTGTCCACCAACTCATGGTGACACAGAAAGCTGGAGATATGCACTTCTTATTATAAACAACATTACTTAGATTTTTCTTACTGGATTCTGATTATTTTCTCCAGAAATACAACTGGTACTTTATCAATAGAAAAGACTCTAATTTGACTTCAAGTGGATGAATAATAAATATCTCCTAAAGTAGCAGTAGCTGAAAAGGCATTTCATGGATGAATCAATAACTCTTGGGAAGCTATAAAATATTTAAAAATAAAAAAAGAAGGGCTTCCCTGGTGGTGCAGTGGTTGAGAGTCCGTCTGCCGATGCAGGGGACATGGGTTCGTGCCCCAGTCTGGGAAGATCCCACATGCCGCAGAGCGGCTGGGCCCGTGAGCCATGGCTGCTAAGCCTGCCCGTCCGGAGACTGTGCTCCGCGACGGGAGAGGCCACAACAGTGAGAGGCCCGCATACCGCAAAAAAAATAATAATAAAATAAAATAAAAAAAGAAGACAAAAGTTTCACTCATCCTTAACACTCATCCTTGACATTCATGTATATTTTGGGCCTGACTGAATATTAAGATGGTTAACAACTGATTTAATAATCTTATATACTGTAGTGCACTTAACACAAATTTACAGCTATATAACAGGGGTACTAGTTGTTTATTCATCACAATAATGCTTAGTATAATATTTCTCCAGTGTTTTGTGTGATGCTTATACCAGCTAGTTTCTCAGTAAATGTTTGTTGCATGTGAGTTTGCATGCATACATGTGCCTAGAAATGTGTGCATATGTATTAAAGTCCATATGCTCAATACATCTATTTCTCAAGTGCAAAAAAGACTCAATTAATGAAACCTTAGAGAACATTTAAACTTATAATTTATCAAATTGCCAAAATAAATTTAAATTTTACACTATTTTGTTTTATGCCTTAAATTAAGATCTGTCTCTGGTGCTGGGAAATAATTATCAAGCAGAATACAACACTTCGAATTTTACAATTCAAGGAGTTTCCAGCTTTCCTTGAATTCACAGATACCTGTGGATTTGTGTTTAAATGCTCTTGTCAGTGTATATATAGGTAGATGGATAAACAGAGAGATATGACTAGGATATTTTAATTTTATTGTTCATAGGTAATTATTGTAGAGAGAATCGCTAGTATCTTATTTTTAAGGTATATATTGATTTAAAATACACAAATTAAATTGACATGTTTTGAAGTTAACTATGAAGCCATTTTAATAACGTGCTTAATAATCTTGGGATATCAGAGGCCTCAATGCTTCTTATTGAAGCATAGGGAGTATAGGGAGGGCTGAAACTCAATTATTTTAAAAAGCAACACCAATATGAAGATATCTACTGTACTATATAGTCTATATTAAATGTCTGATATGTTTTATTTTCATGACTTTATAACAAATTCTTTACCGAGAAAACACATATAATTTACATGGCAGAGTAAAATTACCATGTGAATTTACACCTTTAAAAATAAGGAAACATGAACTTTAATGTTCAATTTACATTTTCCGAAGAGATATGATAGATGATGGAAAACACCCATTTGCTGAAGTAGAAACCTTCCATAAACAATAATAAAAATACCATCTTGTATTTTATTTAATATGTTTTCCTTATAAGTTTTGGAATTAAAAAATACAGCATGTTTAAGAACTTTTCATTTACAACAGATAGATGTATAAACAGTTGGGTGATCTCTGATGACGTATTTAAAAGCTTTAATAAGGAACAATGATAGCACAAAATATTTTAAACCTCTTCTTATTCTTCTTATTCAGGTTGTGTGTGCAGGTCTTGCATACATGTGCTATGAATAAATGGATTATTGGCCTAACGTAATGTCAGAAGACTACTGTGGTGATGATTGATTTTCTCCAGTGAAAACAGTTTCAAAAAAGGTTTACAAAAGTTATGGAAGACACTACTATAATAATTTCATTCTAGGATGCGTGCTCCTTTATATTTTAACATCTCTGATATCAGAATGTCTTACAGTTGTTCTCCATCTGAGTTGAAGTTGCTTTCTTCCAGAAATAATTTGTTCTTACTTCTTCCAGACACATGAGACCCTACTAAGCTGACAGCTCCTTAAATTAAAGTTTTGTCTGAAGCTTTTGGTCCACCCCGTTGGTGTGAATTCAGAAATTAAACCTTCATGAGGGCCACCTTTGTGGTTCAAGGAGTAAAACAGGCCAATTTCTTTGCTATCTTCTTTCGGTTGGGAATTTATTTGTGAATTCAGAAATTAAACCTTCATGAGGACCACCTTTGTGGTTCAAGGAGTAAAACAGGCCAATTTCTTTGCTATCTTCTTTCGGTTGGGAATTTATTTCTCCTTTGTGCCAATACTGAAACATATTGCGTTCTGGCTTGATGCTGGGACCATATATTAGATTGTCCATTTTGGGCAGTTTTTCTCTCTAAGCAGTACATAAAATAATGGTGCATCTTACATTCAGTGACGTCTTAGACTTGATACAATTTGGTAATTTATTAAAGTTAGGGATTTTTTTTAGGACTGACATCAGCTCATCTATCAAATCTTGAGGCTTCTCTTGGGGCCAAATGCTCAGATTCATAGTTGGATTTTCTACACGTATAAAAGAAGCTAAAGCACAGACCAGATTAGCATTGCTCCAAAATACTAAATTTATAGCTCTGCACACCATAAAGATGACACTGCCAGAGATATTTTATGAAATTCTGGAACAATTTTGGAATGATTTCATTTAAATTATGCCAACCAAGACATAAATTGAGATGAACTAGTTGTGGAGATAATGAAGAAGGTTGAATTCTGCCAACATTTTACTGTGGGTTGTTGGAAAGGAAATGCATGTATGTAGAACAGCCAAGAGAACTATTACAAAGTGAAATTCAATGATGGCATTAATGTAGAAGTTAGGACATAAAATATTTCAGAGAGGCAAAAATCTAAGATGTTAATTTTCAAAAATTGTTACTTCTGGTATAGCTTTTTCCTTTCTGGACATGTAGATCATAATACAGCTCGTTTAGCAAAGAAGGAAGAATGAGAGGTAGTTTAAAGGTAAATTGACTCAACCACTTATGCTCTTGAATGCAAAGTCAGACAAGCTCCAATTCTGTGCACAACAGTTATGTCAGGAAAGGGAACATACTGGCGGTTTCTCGTTAGCATTGTGTATGAGTGAATGGGAAGACAAGAAGATCTGCTAGCAGATATATTTAGGGTTTTGTACTGAAATTTCCCAAGGCAAAAGGCTACCAGTGATGGGGGAGAGTGTGCTGGACCAAGGGGAAGTGGAGCTGGATTCTTCTGTTTCACCCGGTCCAGCTCACCATTAGTGCTGCCTTTACAAGAGAGCGAACAGAGCACTGAGTAAGTGTTAAAGATCTCATCGAGAGTGAAATGTCTTCCACCTTAATTCTGAGTTATTTTATACAGTCCCTCTATTAAAACCTCAGGAGATGTAAAATATAGAGTTTTACCCAATATGTTTACGATTACAGCTGGAACTGATGGTCCTGAAGTGTATAATTGGCTTCAGGTTGCTTAGCAATTTCTGTGAAAACATCTCATATCTTTATATGTTTCCATATGAGCACATATATTTTATTCAATGTGAGATGGGACATTAGCAAGGTAACATACATGATTTAATAGGGCTGAGCTCTGGATTTCTGCCCATTTTACTGTCAAAGATTGACATCACCTATTCCAAGATAATTCACTGATTCCTAATGGTAAGACTCAGTCTGACCACATGGGAATGCCTGACTTAGTTTCCAAACATTTGAAATTTACTGTAATCTATGGTGTATATTTTTTATGTTTGGTCAATTAGCAAGACAAGCAGACAAGGAATAAAGAGGCCTTCAAAAAAGGAATGTTTTTACTACTGCAGAGCTTCTTGAACTATTTTACCATTTCCTCCCATATATCACAAGCATCTACTTGGGGTTGTTTTTATATACACACACAGACTCAGTAACATTGAAACACAGAAATTATTTTTCCTCCCTACAGTATTCATTCCAACTGAAGAATCAGGAGAAAAAAGTTATTCACATTCATTTTACTTTCTACAGCTAAGCAATTCTATATTCCCAAAGTTTATAGGGTTGCACCACTCTAATTTCATCAAAACATAACTTTAAAATCTGAAGCACTCTCCAAAGCCCATTCATTCAACTGTTAATAATATTTATTTATCCACAGCCTCACTTTAAAAAAAAGTATGACTTCGGTCAACTTTTCCTTGTATATATGTACACTCATAATTCCAGCATATATATCACTTTGAAAAAACACTAACTGGGTCTATGAAGGGACTGATTGCTAAAAAAATGGATGTATTAATAAGATATATATATATATATATATATATTTCTCTAGCGATCTTCAAAACATAGCACGGTATCCTACATAAAGTGGTTTGCAACTATAATTTATTAGTTAATTGGTTTATGATATTTCTTAAAGATTCTACTTCTGAATACAATGGTATTAATAACAATGTATGACAAATCATTTTCACAATAAATAACGGATGCTATTTAGATCAAATCTCTATTGAGAAACAAAAGTATGTAAGTATTATGCTATAGCTTGAAATATTTAGATAATTCATTCAACAAATATTTAGTAAATATCTACAATATTCACAATATTGCATCTGTTACAGACCTAGAGATAAAAAAGTGAGCAAAATAGCAAGGTCCATATTGACATGGAGATTAAATCTGATTGGAAATGAGCTCTACTTACATCATCTTGTTTCTTTTACTTCTAGTTAGTTATCATTAGCCTCTCTATATCTAAGCAAATATACTCTTTAATAAAAGGAATATTTCATAATGCTGTATTGTTGAAAAGCTGCTGATCATAATTCAATATTTCTACATGAAATAAATGGAAAACTAGTGGATATTTTGTTGTCCAATTGAAATATGCCATCCGAAAAATTAAATGAGGATGTGTCAACAATGCACTAAATCCGTATAAAGACAAAAACTTATATGCTCCAATCTACTGGTATTTTTTTTCATAATGAGAGCGATAACAGACAGGAAAACAAATAACAGATAAGGAAATTTTGCAAGCAAAATGAATTCAAAATATAGGCCCAATTTGTGGCTACCTGTCTCCTGGTATTGGCATCCCCCAAACAACCGTGTGGACATTCATGAATCACATACCAGTACATGTAGGATACACACAGGGACTTTCAGAAAGTCAACTAGGTTTTGGAATGTTGCTGGGTGCTATTCGTACAGTGTGTTTTCTTTCTTAACATTCATGAACCATGAATGTTCTACACACAGAATTAGTAAATCAAATCCAAGTAAATGATAAAAAATAGTATACCTGCTTTTAAGATTAATGTAAAACGCACCAAAAAAGTTAAAGGATAATTACGTTCAATTACATGTAAAATGTTTATATTTGATATTTTAGCCATTTTTAACTGAGCTGCTCGTTAGCAGTGATGTCATTGCTGAGTTTTCCCAGCAGGGGGAAGCATAGCCTAATTATTGTTTTTGTAAAGGGTTGAAGTGGGGGTGGGGGGGGATGAGCTATACTACCATTTTACTGCGTTTTAAATGAAGATTGGTTGATATTTCATCATTAAATAAGCAACTTGACATTAAATAGGCCTTGACATCATTTAGGAAACATAAAATGAACTTGGTCCAAAATCCCCAGTTCAAGGGACTATCCTACTAAATCAGAGTGAAGACATCCAAACCATCTTCTACTTGAGTAGGATACCCAGTAATAATATACTGGGTCTATATTACGAGTATATTAATGAGTAATTTGCATGGCTTATTTTAAGACTACACTTTCTTCTCTGATATATTTAAATGAATATATTTGCTGCCTACTATTCCCTGGTTGCTACCACATACAAAGCGTGTGCTTAAACTTGACTCCTTTTGGTTAACATGAGAAAATTGAGCATTAAGTCTCGTAAGGGTCTAACATTCTGAATTTATCATACCTACAATAATAAAACATAATTCAGCGCTTTGTGTTCACTGGAATTTTCTTTCTACAAGATTTTCTTTCTCTTCAGTTGCACTTCTCTAAGTATTCTGGCAGAGGTGTATAACTTGTATGCATGTGTATGTATGTGTGCGTATGCATGTGTGCGTATACGCATTATTGCTTATGGTTTTACCCTGGTGTTAGCAAGGTGAAAGATTAAAAATGCTATAACTTACCATGGTGTTGTAAGTCTGAACAGTGAGTCAGCGGATCTCCATTTCTTATATCTTGTCGTCTTGTGCGTCTAAAACAATTATATTTAAAAATTATTACTGTATCTCTATTCCCTCTTCGGAATTTGTCATAAGAACTGAGAAGAGTCAAAGACCCTGGAAGTTTATCAGAAGAGATGCATCTACATCTGCCTAAAAGATTTTTTAAAAGTAGCTCATTATACCTATAACAGTAGTCTGCAAGATGATCAAAATGGAAAATAGTATATAAATGTACTAACAATGAAAAAAAAGTTTTTCAAAGTATTGATAACAGAAAATTCATGGTTTCTTTTTGCTACTGAATGTCAGTCAGTAAGTATCTAACATCTAGAAAATCTAAAATTCTTAATACCTTAAATTCTGAGGAAAAAGCACAAAATATAGAAGAGCAACCCATTTATTCAATGAATAGAATTAAACTTTTTTTCCTAATCTCTAATGAGGGAGTAAGCCTGAAAATTAAAACTCACATGAATGTTCTCTTTCTCTTAATACTTACACATAATTCCTTAAATAGACTTTTGTTAAATTATACTATTAAGACTATGAATTCTACTTGTAAGTTAGTCTTTAATTTTTCTTTTTGGTTGCTATACCAACTTTTTTTTATAAAACATTTCTTTTATGATTACATGGTTTTGATTGCAAACCAATTTACCTGCAAAGTGAAAAAAAGGACAAAAACAACAACAAATACCGTGGAGCAAGGCTCCTCCTTTTATCAGAGGAAGGTGAGAGAGAAGACGAACTTACCTCTAAAAGAAAAGCTAAATTTGCTATAGAACTCAAAATTAATTTCTCCTGCATTCTACTGCTCAGATCATGTTACTTACAGTGCATTCTGGGAGTCCTCTCTCTACACTTGGCTACTGGTTGACTGGGAGGAAGGAGGTTGGCTCCAGCCGTTGTGGTGCCAACTAGATGTGTAGCTGGAGTAGAAGGCTAAAACTGGAGATTGGCTCTGTGTGACTGACTCGAAAAGACTGGGGACACTTGCCCATCTGTTTTCTGCATCTATTTTAATGGGTATTGTCTTGCTGCAAAGTTAGTTACCATCCTTGAAAAGAGCTCTCACAAAGGCCACTGAGAATTGCAAACATGGAATTTGTTACTGTATTCATAAATTTAGAAGTCCCAGGTATTTATAGATTTCTATTTGTAGAACTGGTGAGACTATCAAACAGATGTTGCACATTTCAAAATTGAGCCAACAAGGGAACTTGTGAAACATGAACCACAAAGCATTTGGGAAGGTGTTTTTTATTGCCATTGAAGTTTTTGAAAAATGCCGTCACAAAGAATATATAAATTGTGAGGCCTCTAAACATCCTTTTCAAAGACACATGAAATTGGATTAAGTAAAATCTGCAAGGCACAACAAAAATGTGTTAATGATAATTCCTTCAATCTTGGATTCTAGGTATGCAATAAACACATTTCAAATGTATAATAACATCCAGCTTTTTAACTTATTATAGACGTAGTTATGATCTTATTTTTATCTTCTTTCTCATTAATAAAAGCTTAAAATTCAAATGGATTATTACTAAATTAGGCAATGTTATACATTTTCACATGGAAAGGAAATAATACCCATTTTTAGTTCAAACATGAATTTCACACTTTCAAGCAACATTAAAAGCCCTTTAGAGCTAACTGGTTTTAAGAAGCATAAAACCTTATTCTTAATTAATTTAATTGCTGTGAAAACAGCATATTCCTATTTATTAAATTATCCATGGTTTCTTTGATCAATAACACATTACCTCCACACTAAGTTCTTGTTTTAAATTTAAACTTCCAACAAAGTCAATACGTATATGAAAGTAATACTAACATGTTGTCTAAATTCTGAATATTGAAGGCTTAAGAAAATTGCATATTTATTAAGTGGAATAATAATTTAATATTTAATATTATTTAATATTATTATTAACAAGGTAACTGTGTTTTAATCCATATGGACTGACTATATGAAAGATTTAAGTTGTAGATGATTTAACACTACAGTCAATATTATCTAGTGTGTAATCAAAATATTTAAGTAGATATTAGGGTTATTTCTTTTCCCTAATATTTTTCCAAAACCTTTAAAATGATCCAAATGTTGTAGAACACATCTCATTAGCAATGAAAAAAGCCACGTTCTTACCTTCTTGTAAAACATTAGCTAAGATAAAAAAACAAATTTTACTGCTCCTATAATGCATTGGCTTAATAATGTTAATTTCTATTAAAGGTTTCAATACGTTAATGTGCATACTGTTAATCTTTAGGTTTATATTAGCAAGTATTGTATATTACTTCATCTGCTATTGCTTGTTTCTAAAATACTGGTGAATATCAAGGGGCAAAGGTAGCCTTAAGTGAGTAGTAGAGAATACGTTGAAATGACTATTTTGTCAAATTAAGAAAGTGTTTTTGTTTTTTAAAACAAAAGTAAACCAAGCTTGTGTACAACGTTTAGGAGGTGTCTAAGAGTTCCCTGAAGTATAACACCTCATTTTATTCATCAGAAAAAAGATGATGTATTTATATGAAGAAGTTGTTCCAAAAATGGAATCAGATAAGATAAATACGAAACACTGTGTTTATTTCTAATATTCCTCCTACCTCTTTGCAGTAGGAAAATAGCGAGAGCATGAAGAGCCATCCCAGGCACAGTAAGGGTCTCGGGCAAGGCAGCACTCTGCACAGGCTTTCCCGTAAATGTCGCATCTGTGTAAAGGGAGCTGTGTGACTCCCACAGTAGAGCCGATATATAGTTGTTGCTGTGGAAAGAGTTTACTGTTATGACAAAATCTACCTTGTTTTTCAAATCTATTTTTTTCTTAAAAACAACAACAAAAAAAGGTTCCAGCTTAGCAAAGATGCATTTATATTTGTGGGTTTAAAAACATTCCATTATTGGTAGTTTCTTCAAAGGCCTGGCAGGAAATGTGACCATTTAAAATAGAGCAAGACCAAAATCTAAATAGTTGACTGAAACAGGTATATTTTATAAGTGTAAAACCAAGGGAAGATAAAGGAAGACAGCAATAGTTATATGTCAATTAAATCTCATAAAAATAAAAAATTTTAGACAGTAAGACACTGAGCAATGTAAAGTTCAAACCTTCAGTTTTTGCTCTTAGGTTGCTTTTTAAATTTCTACTGTTTATAGTTTTGATTAATCAGATTATCTACATTGTCATGTATTCTGATTGGTCTTGAGGCAGGGATCTTTTGCTTTTGACTCTTGGGTGCCCTACTGAATTGCCTGTAATGCAGTCTGCCCTCCTATAAGAAGGGAAAGGGTGAAGTTTTGGCACTTGCATTGGTAAGAAGTTTTGCTCAATGCTAAATGTCTTGCCTTTGCACTACCTCCAGGAAGATTACTTTAAACAAAAGTACTCAATTACTTCTCATTCAAAAGATCTCAGGGGAATCAAGTACACTCTGGCTGGTGCCGTGGACTTGAACAAAAAACTCAGGTGTTGTAGGAAAAAGTGGGGTATTGGGCATCAACATACCTGGATCCTAGGTCTTGCCTGACATTAACTCTCTTGTGATCTTGGGCCTTTCACATAATTTTTCTAAGACTTAACTTCCTTATTCATAAAATGAGCATGTTTAACTAGATCTTTAAAGTATGCATCTAGATAAAACGTCTATGCTGCCACTATCTTCAGTGAATTTGAAATTATCAAAGGAGCCAGAATTGGGGGGAAAAAAGCTTTCTAACAGTAACTACTTCAGGATTTCAATACAAGTTAAAAAATACCTTTAACAAAGTTGAACCAATTTAGCATACCAGTTGCAAATTTATGTAAATACAAAATGACATACAAATAAGACTGTTTTGTGACTTTTCTACATTTTACTGTAATTGGTGTCATAGCTCCCTTTCTTGCTTTAGATGATTGAATAATTATAATAAAACATTAAATAAAAGTTGTGAAAATACTGAAACATGACAGTACATATGAAAAAGACCTCAAAAGTGTATTTTAATTTTCCACTATATAAATGAAAATAAGTTACAGAAAAGCCAGTCTCTGAACCATGGTGTGCTCTTTTACTATAACAAATTGTCTAACAGTCAGCAATGGATATAATTAAAACTGCATTTCCAAAAGGCTCTCAAAGATGGGACTACATATGTAAATAGGTATGTTTAAATGAAGATATAAGTAACTATTAGAATCTATGAAATTATTGAGGGTATAAGGAGTACCTTTAGAAAATAATTATATGCTGAAAGCTAACCAACTTACTTATATCTTAATATAAGAAAGGGAAAAAAAGGGGTAAGAAATAATACAATAAAAACTAAATTATTATGGAGGCACATATACTGATTGCTTATTCCATTTCAGTAAGTGAAGAATATTTATAGTACATGAACATAGTATAGTATATAGAATATGGAATATATTACAGAAAATCAACTTCTTACTATATTCACCTTGTATTATTATATTGAAAGATGCTACAAACCATGTCAAATTAAGAAATGGTAGTTAAAGTCTCTGGGAGGAAAAGATGAAGTATTATTAAGTTTTTTGGTTGAGAGAAAATTATATTGATTTGTACCGCTCTTAAAGCATCTATAGAACCTGCATGTGATAACAGTTGATCATAATTTGAAAAATATTAACAGGGAACTTAACTAATGGAAAGAAATTCTTTATTCTTTTTTTCCCCTCCTATTCTTTCTCTCTTCCAAAAGCACCTTTAAAAAAAAAAACTTAGATTGTATTGAAGGCAAGCAATCTCAATATGATAAAAAATGAAACAAATATAATGTTTAAACAACAATTAAACTAGTTAAAATGGGGTAGCAGTTTCTAGAAGCATGGTTGGCATTGGTGAATACAGACATGCCAAACCATATACTGTGGTCATAACTATTTAAAAAGCTACTGACCAAGTTGGTTATACCTAAGAAAAAGATTTCTATGTTTGGCCAATAACTTTTAAGAAGCATGAATGAAATTCATACTTATGGATTTCTGTAAGAATATGGCATTGAGTAGTAAAGGAGTTGTTATCCAAATGATAACATCTAAACCTGTCAGATTCCTTTAGGAGAAAATCAGAGAAATAATACATGAGAAGAATATGAAACCAAAAATATGGCAAATGAAATTATTGTAATGAAAACCTAAAGTGTGATAAAACGCCCCAAATTAAATACAATTCAATGTAGTTTATATTTAACGATTATTCTGCAGTACTATTAATGATTTTCACAATGAATTATGCTATTTAAATGAAATATGGGGGACGCTTGCAGGCACCACTGAGCATAATCCAGTCACCAGTAAATAACCTGACGTGCTTTTTCTGCCCAATTTAACATCACCACAGGCTTTCTCACTAACCTCCTTAACAAGTTGTGGTTCATAGCAGGAGATGAGCCCACTTAACCAGAAAATTAGTTGCAACACTGCTTCTCCCTCATGAAACTACTGCCTCAGTTTTAAAATTTCCATGAGCATAAATGAAATTGAGTC
Organism: Aethalodelphis obliquidens; assembly: GCF_003676395.1. Classification (NCBI taxonomy): domain Eukaryota; kingdom Metazoa; phylum Chordata; class Mammalia; order Artiodactyla; family Delphinidae; genus Aethalodelphis; species Aethalodelphis obliquidens. The sequence continues at coordinate 78,776,629 of NW_020837949.1, read as the reverse complement.
ACATCTGAATGAAATCAAACTCCAGTCACATCTGAATGGAAATGAAACTCCATCTGATGTTGTGAAAATTTTCCAGTAATGAAAAATGAAGGCTAGGGACACTTTCTTCTAACATAGTATTTTAGGTTGATAAATTGTTTGTATTTGTTTTTTGGTGAAACATGTTACATTTAATAGGCAATTCTTAAGGTAGGTTTAAACATGTTAAAAACAGAAAGAAATGTTTTACAAAACTAGATGCAATGTAATTAACGTTGACAAAGAAGTCTAGCAGAAAATAAATAAATAATTTAAAAAATCATTACAGGAAAGAATATCCTGGTCTAGCTACTATCCTGGAAATCCCCGGATTTCCTTGCCAACATTTGACAATTTTTAGATTACAAGAACAGGTGAACACACACTTACGAAGTGTAAGATGACAGTATCAGGTCAATAATATCTGCACTCTGGATTTCTCTAAATAACTTGGAGATTATCAATCTACTTTGATATGAATGTGTGGAAAGGATATATACTGAGTTTCAGTGGCACAGTATTTTAGCATCCTGTATGAGGAATAATGTATGGTCAGAGATACAACATGTAAACAGTTAAGAAATAAGAGTCACCAAATCATTCTCAGATTCAATAATTTTGTATATAAGTTTTCATACAAAACTTGTATGTAAGTTTACAGTGAGTAAAGGGCTCCCTACTCCTTCCTGGCTTTCTCTTCTAGGTTATTTAATAATTAATTTCAACTCAGGATCCAAGCCATTTTTTTCTTTTTAGTTACCTTTGATATACTGGATAGAAAGGCTAGGTAACATTTATGTGGAAAAGGTAATTCATTAGAAGTTAAAATTATATTTGTTTTGCCCATATCATTTAGCATTTAGAAGTCATTTGTGTTTCTTAAGAGTCTTGCCAAAGCATTCATTCAACGTGAATGAAAAGACTTAATTTAACACGCTGCCCTTAACCTTTGAATCCATGGAGTTTAATAACATCATTTGGCAGCGACCATTTTGCTGCTTCCCTTTTATATTTAGCCAAACTAAATGTTTTCTCTAGCACACAATACTACTGAAAAAGTAAAATTAACTTTTAAGTAAAAATCCTCCAAAAATATATAGTCCAGTGCATAATTTTATTACCCTATATAATGTATTCTGTTTATACATACAAATTAAATTATAAATTTATTTATATTCTGAAATATTCACCAATGTTATTTTAAAGGATAGACAGATGAAAATAATTACTGAGTAAATTATATTATAATGACCAAAAAAGAAATGCTATAAATGAAAATTTACAACAAATAGTGATCTAAGAAATATATTTATAGGACATATATGAGACTGGTCAAAAGCACGAGGGCAATGAAAATTATCTTTAGTTTCCTACTAGTTATTGTAAGAATTTTTTCTCTTGTTTTTTGAACAATTGTTAATAAATCCATAAAATCTGATGGAACATATTTATCTATTTGAAACATAAAATTAACAAAATATAGAATATAGTACCTGCTTAGTGGAAAGCTCCATTGCTGAAATAGCAGTTGGTTCCTAAAGAAGAAAAACAAAATGTGAATTGTTTAGTCAATTAGAAAAGTCATAAAATACCAACATAAATTTCCAGAAAGATAACTTCAGTGCCTGTAAGAAGCACTATAACTGGGAAATAAGACATGTAAAAGAAATTGCATAGACAAGTGTTGTATGTATGGAGCAGACAATAAGTGCATCCTCCAGTTAACGACCATCAGGAACATACCCATGAATCAGGCTGGGTTTATTGCCCACTGTTCATGGGAAGCTCAGTAAGAGAGGGATGGAAAGGACTTATACGTTTTGGGCTTGTGTTAGGTAACTTAAGGAAGGGTTCCAGGAAGTAGGGCTTTGCTTTGCATTGGATGCTGTCAAAAAGCAGAGGTAATTCTATGATTCGGTATCTTCATAAGTCTTATTTAGGAGGGAAAAACAGAGTGAAGCTAAAGTAGCGATAGGTAAAGTAGCAATCACTCACTAGGGCAGAGTAGGGAGATATCTGGTCATTTTTATGGTTTGGACAACGTTTACATTCTTTTCTGTGTTTAGATATTCAGACATGATTACAGAATGGTCTTGCCTTTTTTTTTTTTTTTTTTTTTTTTTTTTTTAAAATATTTTTAAAGATTTTTTTTTTTTTTTTTTTTTTTTTTTTTTTTTTGATTCATAATGGTCTGAGAATGGCCCCATCTGATGTTGGGGATCTGTGAAAATTTGTATGTTCAACTGGAGAACACCAAGACCATGGCATACGTGAGACTGTCAGGGCAGCTCCTAATAGCGCCAAGGATGAGCTGAGAGTACTAAGCTGGTTTCCAGCTGTCAAGAACTGTGAGAGCTCAGTTGGGATGAGATAATTTCTTTATTATTAAAATGACTAAGACGCAAAGACCTACACTTCAGGTCTCTGCTGGAGAACATAATCTCTTTAATTTCTATCAACTGGCTAATCTAGAGCAGTCATGACTAGGGAAGTAATCACCAATATACTTTGCTAAAGTGTTCTGCTAAAGCTTATCATAAACCTATGTATGCTGCATAAATAAAGACTGTTCTTTGAATAACTTAGACCACCAAAAGGCTATTCACCTGAATGTATTCGCTTATACTCTTAGATTCACTTTCATTTAACTGTGCTCCATCCTATGTCTCATCAATGACAAACACAACTCTAAGAAGAGATGGCTGGGCGGTTTCAGAGACAGCTGATGACAAAGAGGCTTAGGTGGGAAGAACAAAATCCTGAAAGGTCTCTCTGTGTAGGTGACTGAAGTTAAGCCCTGAAGAAAGGGTAAAGAGTTGCACTCTGGGGTCAAATGTACGGGTTCAAATAGTAGTAACACAAACTTGGCCAGAAGTGTGATATTAGGTGTGGTATAGAATCTCGAATTTAGTTTTCTCATCTGAAAAATGAATACAATGGTACCTTCCTCATAGGACTGCTAAGACGATTAAATGAATTAATAAATATAAAATACTTTACAAATTTGCTCATCACATAGTGTTTATTCAAATCTCTCCTCTTTCAAACGCACAACATACACACTCAACACGTGCACACAGACACACTCCCATATCCTTTCCTTGCTTTAGTTTTTCTCTTGAGTGCTTATCACTATCTAGAAATACATATATATGACATTTACGCATATATATGATTTATATATGACCTTTATCTTGAGTCATATAGGTAGAGGAGGTGAGTTTCCTCTGATAGCTCAAAGCTCTTATCTGAAGGTAGGGAGTAAGAGTAAGGAACTAAGGATTGAGAGGAGGGAGGAAAAGTCAATAAAAAGTAGGTCATGTAAGTACCACTGAGACAAAATCTGAGGATAGTAGACAATGACTCTCAAAACTATCCACTGAGGCTTGTACCAAGAAAAGTTTTATATATATATATATAAATATGGAAATATTCCATTACTCTTTGGATGCCCACAGGGTTGTTAAATCTCCCACACCCTCAGTTGTGACTCTTGCTTGCCCTTCTGCCTGTCAGGGAAGTGCTGGGGCAAAAACTGAAAGACACACAGTGGGAATTAGAGGTGAGGTTGACAGGATATGAGGACAGCAGCAGAGGCATCTCACGTTTTCTTTTTTTTTTTGAATTTATGAATTTTATTTTTTTATACAGCAGACTCTTATTAGTCATCCATTTTATACACATCAGTGTATACATGTCAATCCCAATTGCCCAATTCATCACACCCCCACCCCCACCCCCCGCCGCTTTCCCCCCTTGGTGTCCACACGTTTGTTCTCTATGTCTCTGTCTCAATTTCTGCCCTGGAATCCGGTTCATCTGTACCATTTTTCTACATTCCACATATATGCGATAATATACAATATTTATTTTTCTCTTTCTGACTTACTTCACTCTGTATGACAGTTTGTAGATTCATCCACGTCTCTACAAATGATCCAATTTCATTCCTTTTTTATGGCTGAGTAATATTCCATTGTATATATGTACCACATCTTCTTTGTCCATTCATCTGTCGATGGGCATTTAGGTTGCTTCCATGACCTGGCTATTGCAAACAGTGCTGCAATGAACGTTGGGGTGCATGTGTCTTTTTGACTTATGGTTTTCTCAGGGTATATGCCCAGTAGTGGGATGGCTGGGTCATATGGTAGTTCTATTTTTAGTTTTTTAAGGGGCCTCCATACTGTTCTCCATAGTGGCTGTATCAATTTACATTCCCAGCAACAGTGCAAGAGGGTTCCCTTTTCTCCACACCCTCTCCAGCATTCGTTGTTTGTAGATTTTCTGATGATGGCCATTCTAACTGGTGTGAGGTGATACCTCATTGTAGTTTTGATTTGCATTTCTCTAATAATTAGTAATGTTGAGCAGCTTTTCATGTGCTTCTTGGCCATCTGTATGTCTTCTTTGGAGAAATGTCTATTTAGGTCTTCTGCCCATTTTTGGATTCGGTTGTTTGTGTTTTTAATATTAAACGGCATGAACTGTTTATATATTTTGGAGATTAACCCTTTGTCTGTTGATTCGTTTGCAAATAATTTCTCCCATTCTGAGGGTTGTCTTTTCATCTTGTTTATGGTTTCCTTTGCTGTGCAAAAGCTTTGAAGTTTCATTAGGTCCCATTTGTTTATTTTTGTTCTTATTTCCATTACTCTAGCAGGTAGATCAAAAAAGATCTTGCTGTGATTTATGTTGAAGAATGTTCTATGTTTTCCTCTAAGAGTTCTATAGTGTCCGGTCTTACATTTAGGTCTCTAATCCATCTTGAGTTTATTTTTGTGTATGATGTTAGGGAGTGTCCTAATTTCATTCTTTTACATGTAGCTGTCCAGTTTTCGCAGCACCACTTATTGAAGAGACTGTCTTTTCTCCATTGTATATTGCTGCCTCCTTTGTCATAGATTAGTTGACCATAGGTGTGTGTGTTTATCTCTGGGCTTTCTATCCTGTTCATTGATCTATATTTCTGTTTCTTTGCCACTACCATGTTGTCTTTTGATTACTGTAGCTTTGTAGTATAGTCTGAAGTCAGGGAGCCTGATTCCTCCAGCACCATTTTTTTCCCTCAAGACTGCTTTGGCTATTTGGGGTCTTTTGTGTCTCCATACAAATTTTAAGAGTTTTTGTTCTGGTTCTGTAAAACATACCATTGGTAATTTGATAGGGATTGCACTGAATCTGTAGATTGCTTTGGGTAGTATAGTCATCTCCACAACATTGATTCTTCCAATCCAAGAACATGGTATATCTCTCCATCTGCTGGTATCATCTTTAATTTCTTTCATCAGTGTCTTATAGTTTCTGCATACAGGTCTGTTGTCTCCTTAGGTAAGCATATTCATAGGTATTTTATTCTTTTTGTTGCAATGGTAAATGGGAGTGTTTCCTTAATTTCTCTTTCAGATTTTTCATCATTAGTGTATAGGAATGCAAGAGATTTCTGTGCATTCATTTTGTATCCTGCAACTTTACCAAATTCATTGATTAGCTCTAATAGTTTTCTGGTGGCATCTTTAGGATTCTCTATGTATAGTATCATGTCACCTGCAAACAGCGACAGTTTTACTTCTTCTTTTCCAACTTGTATTCCTTTTATTTCTTTTTCTCCTCTGACTGCCATGGCTAGGACTTCCAAAACTATGTTGCATAATAGTGGTGAGAGTGGACATCCTTGTCTTGTTTCTGATCTTTAGGAAATGATTTCAGTTTTCCACCATTAAGAATGATGTTTGGGGCTTCCCTGGTGGCGCAGTGGTTGAGAGTCCACCTGCCAATGCACGGGACACGGGTTCATGCCCCGGTCCGGGAAGATCCCACATGTTGCAGAGCGGCTGGGCCCGTGAGCCATGGCCGCTGAGCCTGCACGTCCAGAGCCTGTGCTCTGCAACTGGAGAGGCCACAACAGTGAGAGGCCCGCGTACCGCAAAAAAAAAAAAAAATCGCGAAGGAATGATGTTTGCTGTGGGTTTGTTGTATAGGGCCTTTATTATGTTGAGGTAGTTTCCCACTATGCCCACTTTCTGGAGAGTTTTTATCATAAATGCGTATTGAATTTTGTGAAAAGCTTTTTCTGCATCTGTTGAGATGATCATATGGTTTTTATTCTTCAATTTGTTAATATGGTGTATCACATTGATTGATTTGCGTATACTGAAGAATCCTTGCATCCTTGGGATAAATCCCACTTGATCATGGTGTATGATCCTTTTAATGTGTTGGTGGATTCTGTTTGCTAGTATTTTGTTGAGGATTTCTGCATCTATATTCATGAATGATATTGGTCTGTAATTTTCCTTTGTAGTGTGTCTTTGGTTTTGGTATCAGGGTGATGGTGGCCTCAAGAATGAATTTGGGAGTGTTCCTTCCTGTGCAATTTTTATTTATTTATTTATTTATTTATGACTGTGTTCGGTCTTCGTTTCTGTGCATGGGGTTTCTCTAGTTGTGGCGAGCGGGGGCCACTCCTCATTGCGGTGCGCGGGCCTCTCACTATCACGGCCTCTCTTGTTGTGGAGCACAAGTTCCAGACGCGCAGGCTCAGTAGTTGTGGCTCACAGGCCTAGCTGCTCCGCGGCATGTGGGATCTTCCCAGACCAGGGCTCGATCCCGTGTCCCCTGCATTGGCAGGCAGATTCTCAGCCACTGCGCCACCAGGGAAGCCCCCTGTGCAATTTTTTGGAAGAGTATGAGAAGGATGGGTGTTAGCTCTTCTCTAAATGTTTGAAAGAATTCACTTGTGAAGCCATCTAGTTCTGGACTTTTGTTTTTTGGAAGATTTTTAATCACAGTTTCAATTTCATTACTTGTGATTGGTCTGTTCATATTTTCTATTTCTTCCTGGTTCAGTCTTGGAAGGTTATACCTTTCTAAGAATTTGTCCATTTCTTCCAGGTTGTCCATTTTATTGGCATAGAGTTGACTGTAGTAGTCTCTTAGGATGCTTTCTTTTTCTGCCGTGTCCGTTGTAACTTCCTTTTCATTTCTAATATTGACTTGAGTCCTCTCCCTCTTTTTATTGATGAGTCTAATGGTTTATCAATTTTGTTTATCTTCTTAAAGAACCAGCCTTTAGTTTTATTGATCCTTGCTATAGTTTTTTTTTGTTCTATGCCATTTATTTCTGCTCTGATCTTTATGATTGCTTTCCTGCTGCTAACTTTGGGTTTTGTTTGTTCTTCTTTCTCTAGTTCCTTTAGGTGTTAGGTTAGATTGTTTATTTGAGATGTTTCTTGTTTCTTGAGGTAGGCTTGTATAGCTATAGACGTCCCTCTTAGAATGCTTTTGCTGCATCCCATAGGTTTTGGATCGTTGTCTTTTCACTGTCATTTGTCTCTAGGTATTTTTTGATTTCCTCTTGGATGTCTTCAGTAATCTCTTGGTTATTTAGTAACGTATTATCTAGCCTCCATGTGTTTGTGTTTTTTACCTTTTTTCCCCTGTAATTGATTTCTACTCTCATAGTGTTGTGGTCAGAAAAGATGCTTGATAGGATTTCAGTTTTCTTAAACTTACTGTGGCTTGATTTGTGACACAAGATGTGATCTATCCTGGAGAAATTTCCATGTGCACTTCAGGAGAAAGTGTAATTTGCTGTTTTTGGATGGAATGTCCTATAAATATCAATTAAATCTATCTGGTCTATTGTGTCATTTAAAGCTTCTGTTTATTTTCATTTTTTGGATGATCTGTCCATTGGTGTAAGTGAGGTGTTAAAGTCCCCACTATTACTGTGTTACTGTCGATTTCCTCTCTTATAGCTCTTAGCAGTTACCTTATATATTGAGGTACTCCTATGTTGGGTGCATAGACATTTATAATTGTTATATCTTCTTCTTGGATTGATCCCTTGATCACTATGTAGTGTCCTTCCTTTTCTCTTGTAACATTCTTTATTTTAAACTCTATTTTATCTGACGTGAGTATTGCTACTCCAGCTTTTATTGATTTCCATTTGCATGGAGTATCTTTTTCCATCCCCTCACTTTCAGTCTGAATGTGTCCCTAGGTCTGAAGTGGGTCTCTTGTAGACAGCATATAGATGGGTCTCATTTTTGTATCCATTCAGCAAGGCTGTGTCTTTTGGTTGGAGCATTTAATCCATTCACATTTTAGGTAATTATCTATATGATGTTCCTATTACCATTTTCTTAATTGTTTTGGGTTTGTTTTTGTGCGTCTTTTTCTTCTCTTGTGTTTCCCAGTTAGAGAAATTCCTTTAGCACTTGTAGAGCTGGTTTTGTGGTGCTGAATTCTCTTCACTTTTGCTTGTCTGTAAAGCTTTTGATTTCTCCATTGAATCTGAACGAGATCCTTGCCGGGTAATCTTGGTTGTAGGTTCTTCCCTTTCATCACTTTAAGTATACCATGCCACTCCCTTCTGGCTTGTAGAGTTTCTGCTGAGAAATCAGCTGTTAACCTTATGGGAGTTCCCTTGTATGTTGTCATTCTTCCCTTGCTGCTTTTAATAATTTGTCTTTAAATTTTGCCAATTTGATTACCATGTGTCTCGGTGTGTTTCTCCTTGGGTTTATCCTGTATGGGACTCTCTGTGCTTCCTGGACCTGGGTGGCTATTTCCTTTCCCGTGTTAGGGAAGTTTTCGACTATAATCTCTTCAAATATTTTCTCGGGTCCTTTCTCTCTCTCTTCTCCTTCTGGGATCCCTATAATGTGAATGTTGTTGCATTTAATGTTGTCTCAGAGGTCTCTTAGGCTTTCTTCATTTCTTTTCATTCTTTTTTCTTTATTCTGTTCTGCAGCAGTGAATCCCAACATTCTGTCTTCCAGGTCACTTACCTGTTCTTCTGCCTCAGTTATTCTGCTGTTGATTCCTTCTAGTGTATTTTTCATTTCAGTTATTGTATTGTTCATCTCTGTTTGTTTGTCCTTTAATTCTTCTAGGCCTTTGTTAAACATTTCTCGCATCTTCTCGATCTTTGCCTCCATTCTTTTTCCAAGGTCCTGGATCATCTTCACTGTCACTATTCTGAATTCTTTTTCTGGAAGGTTGCCTGTCTACACTTCATTTAGTTGTTTTTCTGTGGTTTTATCTTGTTCCTTCATCTGGTACATAGCCCTCTGCCTTTTCATCTCGTCTATCTTTCTGTGAATGTGGTTTTTGTTCCACAGGCTGCAGGACTGTAGTTGTCCTTGCTTCCGCTGTCTGCCCTCTGGTGCATGAGGCTATCTAAGAAGCTTGTGCAAGTTTCCTGCTGGGAGGGACTGGTGGTGGGTAGAGCTGACTGTTGCTCTGGTGGGCAGAGCTCAGTAAAACTTTAATCCACTTGACTGCTGATGGATGGGGCTGGGTTCCCTCCCTGTTGGTTGTTTGGGCTGAGGTGACCCAACACTGGAGCCTACCCAGGCTCTTTGCTGGGGCTAGTGGCAGACTCTGGGAGGGCTCACGCCAAGGAGTACTTCCCAGAGCTTGTGCTGCAAGTGTCCTTGTCCCCACGGTGAGCCACAGCACCCCCTGCCCCACCTCTGCAGGAGACCCTCCAACACTAGCAGGTAGGTCTGGCTCAGTCTCCTATGGGGTCACTGCTCCTTCCCCTGGGTCCTGATGCACACACTACTTTGTGTGTGCCCTGAAAGAGTAGAGTCTCTCTTTTCCCCAGTCCTGTCAGAGTCCTGCAATGAAATCCCGCTAGCTTTCAAAGTCTGATTCTCTAGGAATTCCTCCTCCCATTGCGAGACCCCCAGGTTGGGAAGCCTGACTTGGGGCTCAGAGCCTTCATTCCTGTGTGTGGACTTCTGTGGTATAAGTGTTCTCCAGTTTGTGAGTCACCCACCCAACAATTATGGGATTTGATTTTATTGTGATTGCACCCCTCCTACCATCTCATTGTGGCTTCTCCTTTGTCTTTGGATGTGGGGTATCTGTTTTGGTGAGTTCCAGTGTCTTCTTGTTGATGACTGTTCAGCAGTTAGTTGTGATTCTGGTGTCCTTGCAAGAGGGAGTGAGAGCACGCCCTTCTACTCCATCATCTTGAACCAATCTCTCATATGTTTTCTTAATTGTTTATCTTCCCCTGGCCCCAGCCCTCCCCACCCCTCTACCGCCCGACACACTAATTTAGGCCCGGGATTTGGGGCTGTTTCGTGCACTGCCACATACCTGGGATTGTTGCTCCTACAGTTGACCCTTGAACAAAAGGGGTTTGAACTTTGTGGGTCCACTTAGATGTGGATTTTTTTCAATTGTAAATACTATAGTACTACACCATCAGCGCTGGATGAATCCATTGATGCAAAACCACAGATATGGAGGGCCAACTGTAAAGTTATACTCAGATTTTTCCCTGCCTGAAGGGTTGGTGCGCCTAACCCCCAAGTTGTTCAAAGGTTAAGTGTAATTTGCAAGTTGTCAATAAATATTTGTTAAATAATGAATGAGTGAATGAATGAATAAATGAATTCCCTACCAATTTTCCCCCTTCTCTCCTACTCTTTTACTCTCCCCATTATACTCTGTTCCGTCAACTGAATTTGTATATGAGATAAAGGAGGCCATCCTTTAAAGGAAGTTTTTCCTTAATCCTTTAAAGTTAGCTGTAATTTCTTTGAAAATAATCTGAATATTCTATACTCACCATCTTTACTTCTTCATGTCCATTCAGTGCCATTCATCCCTCAGCCCACTGAGTCTAGCCCTTACTCTAGAGAGGTGGCCTACGATTCTCAGAAAGAGAAATCACTGATGCTGAATGGAAGCTTTCAGTCTATTATTATTGCTAGAGTTCTTGTTTGATATGGCACTATTGACCAGTCATTTCTTCTTGACTGCTTCCTCCTTTAGATTTCATTATGCCTTGAAACTCTTTATTGACTATTCTCAGCCTTTTTCAGTCTTTTCTATCTCCAGCCATTCCTCATATACTTGCCTTGCCTTGCTGACTCCTTTCCACTCTTCTTTGGATGCCACATTGTTCCTGGTGGGCTTATCCACTCTTGTGGCTTTAATTACCCCCTGAGTACTGCAGAATTGCAAATTTCCACTTTGAACCCTGACATCTAAGCTGAGCACAGAATTTTGTTAACAAATTTAAGACAACCTGCCTGAGACACAAATGAGACAAATGATTTAGAATGTAAATTAATTTGATGGGATAAGTTAGAGATTTCCCATAATTTCCTATTTTCAGAGTTTAATGATATTAAAAATAATTTTCTATAGGAACTGTCAATCATAAAGACAACTATGACGAAAGAAATATCTACCAATTTTCTCTATACAGAAATAAGATCTTTGGAATTTAGTAGCATCAAATCACAAAAATCAAGGGGCCAATTCATCATAGATTTTTAGTTTTAAAAGATAAAACTGACAATTGTATTTAGGTTTACATAATATTGGAATAAGTGAACCCAAACAAATAATTCAAAAGAGTTAGGAAAATATTCCATAGCAGCTTCTTCCATTCCAAGAGTTTCACAGGAAAAGTGGTTATGTAAGCAGCTAACTTCATAGGGACTTTCATGAAATAAATTTTATAGCCAAGGTACAAGGAAAGTACTTCTTAGAGAATCAACAGCTAGTATAATTAAAATGAAAGTTAGCTATGTCTCAGTTCTTTTAAAAACTTCAGTGAAACTATATAAAAGTGAAGCTGGTGAATTTTCAGACATTTCACATTCATTGACAATACAAAAAATTAAATGTCTGTAAGGTAGATGGAAATGATCACTTCATACATAAATTGTAAAACAAAACAAACCCCAAAACACAAGAAATTCCATTGTGCCATATTATAATTTTAACGTTCTTCAATTAAGATCCTAGAATCTCTTAATTAAAAGAAACTTATTTTTCAGACCAGGAAAGTAATAACAGTTTGGAATAGGATGTGCTATATGCTGCCTGCGGTTGAATTTTAATAGACAATATATTAAGATGACATCCATTTAAATAAGCTATATTTTTTTCGGAGCCCTAGTTGGTGATGAATACAACTTTCATTTAAAACAGATGTAGCTTCATAAGCATTTTCATGAAACTGGTTTCAAGAGCAAATTTAATTGGAGTTCAAGTAAAAATGAAATTAAAAACTTAGCATCTTTTCAAGATTTTCTATGACTCTAATTTGCTATATATTTTTTTCAGATATTTTAATCTAGTCCTTATTAAACTTGCACACTTGCAGAGCTTTTCAACCTGCTGATCCCAGGAGAATCTGACAGAGCTCCCTGGATGCTACGCATGCTGATGCTCCTTTAGAATGAGTTAATAGACTAGGTTTTGGAAAGCATCAATTATGATTTACATTTGAATGAAAATTAAACTCTTTCATTTATTTGCTCAGCTGTTCATGGAATATTGCATAAATTGGGTTTAAAATGCATGCGTTATCAATGTAACTGCCTTGCAATCCTTTGCAGTCAATAGGACTATAAATAAAACCCACTGTACTAAATGCATTGCGACTTGAACACCTCACTGTCTCAAAAGTAAAACCCTCTTTGGACTGGGAAAAAAAAAATCTCAATGTGAGTAAAGTAAAAATCAGCATACGTCTGGTTTTGATACCTTTTGAATATTTTTTTAACAAGGTATAGGTGTAGAATTTTCAAGCATTTATTTTAAATGAGATTTTCATTAGTATAACTAGTTAACAATAGCTACAATTTACCAGTAATCTTCATTAAAAAAAAATTATGAAATGAAGAAGTGGAGCCTCAACTGACTTTAACCAACTTGTTTGGAATCACATAGTAAATGAGATTCAAACACCAATTTATGGTTACAAGTAATATTTGGAATCAGGTTTGTGTCTTAGTACTTTGATACCATTTTGAATATATAATGGCTATTTAAAGTCATTTCTAGAGTCCTATACCAAGGCCAATTTTATCTCACATCTTGTTACCTACAAAAATTTTACTCTAAAATGGAAATTTTATTACTGAGGAATATTTTTCTTTCTATACTCTGATCGGGATTTGATTTCACCCAGAAAAAAAGTATCTTAGATGTAACTGGAACCACTGGAATGTTCTGTGATTAGCCAGGGCGTTTTCCTAAAACCAACCTCAAGATGGCAATGGACATAGTACTGGCTTTAATTCCGGATTTTATATGAGGTTTGGTTATTCAGTCTAGCAAAGACACATAATGAACATGGTCTCCTGGAGATGATATTATGGTAAAATTAACTGGTTGGTTGACATTAAATGTCTTTCTTTTTAAAATCCAAGAGTATCAGATACCACCAAGACCCTAAATCTGTTCCTTGTCTATTTACCTTGTCAAACTACCACAGTGCTCAAATTAACCCTTTTAAATTTTATTTTATGTTAAATGGAATGACTTGCAAGGCTCAAATAAAAATACAGAAACTGTAACATTTCTCCGCTTGTTTCAGTGTATATAGAAATTGCTTTAATGTGTTTTTTGCCCTCCTTCTGCAAAATTAAACAAAGTTTGACAGTGAAATATTCCAATTGCTAGACCACAATATATGTATGAACTTTGCCTGATAGAACAGAATGTTGAAAGAAAATATTTCTCTAAACTCTGCCCAAATACGTTTTGTCTACTTGGGTGCCAAAGAAATAATAATGACAACAGTGCATAAAACAGAATATGGGAGAAAAATGGAACATTTATCTCTGGAAGATGTGTCCCACGTTGCAAACAATCCTTTAACAAAATTATAAACTCGTAAACAATCATTTCCATGAAAGCACAATATTACGTATCCATACCTAATTGTTAAAAACTGAATAAAGAACCTCTCTCATGACATCTTAAAAAACCACAAAAAAGTCATTCAATAGTTATCATAAGTGTAATTCGGCTGTGTATTTCTCTGGAAATTGCAAAACACTAACAAAATCTAATAGACATTAAATATTTGGGTTGGCAAGATGGCTGGCTTCCAACCTCTCAAGATTTTGTTAAAAGTCATTTAATAGATCAGCTTAAAGTAATATTTTTAAACTAAAATTTGATTTACTATTAAAAAACAAAGATAAGATGTGAAATGTAAACTTAAAATCCCAGAGATGTAGGGATTGAAAATTAGCTAGAACACAGTAGTACTGCAAAATTATACATATTCTGATTCATAAAATCCTGGAAAATAATAGATAAAAAGAACTTTATTTTTTTAATGGCATGACATAATGATACAATTCTACAAGATAAAACTTAATTGTACTAAAAGATAATAAATTAAGTACTTGAAACTATGAAGGATAACATGGAAGAGTCTCTAAGCTACACAAGGTCAGGGACCATGTTTATAGTGTTCATCTCTGAATCACCAGAGATGATGATTAGCATTGTGCCAGGACCATGGTAGACATGTTTGTTTACAGTTGAATTAGTAAATGGAACTTGTTATGATCATATACTATAACTGAAGGGGAATACGCAAAGGAACCATGACAAATTCAAAAGTAAAAGATTCTGGAAATAGTTAAGAAATTCTAAAGTTAACAATATTTTAGTACTCCTGCAACTTCATTTGCTACAGTGGTGGTAATATAGATTTCCAAAAATACAGAATTGGTAAAAATTTTTTTCTACTAGAATAATATGGGATATAATCAGCAGGATAACTTTTTGCTGTTCTCCGTTTATCTTCCTCATACTCTGGCACCTCACTTTAAGTGGGGTCTCCCTAAGAAGACCTTAAACTCTTTAATTTCTCATTTTTCATTTTTGCGTAAATACTGATTCCTTTGTTCATTTAATAAATGTAGGTTGAAAACACACTTTAGGCTCTGAAGACACAACAATGGACACAAGACAGCAGTATATGTATCTGCCCCTCAGTGCCCATAATTTGTTTGCTAAATCTAGATGGGCTCTGTATTACTGACACAGTCTATTTGCATAATTGTATTTTTGAATTTGTAGGATAAAGTATCAATGCGTAAATAATGAAATGGGACTTGGTGAAAGATAGGGATTAGTCATCATTCTATACCAGACAAAGTAAGGTCCAAGTGCCTGATTTTAAAAATCGTACTAGAATTATGATGACTGTGTTATTCTAAGACTTAAACCAAGGATTAGTAGAGAAGGCTACTGAGAATGTGGCTTATATTCAGTGTAGACAAACTAAAACAAGTAAAATTATATTGACAATAAGATTCTAAGCACAGGAGCTGGCACTGTCCTGGATGTTCTACATATAGTGTCTCTAATTCTTCTAGCTTCCTTGTGAGGTAGGTATTATTTTTCCTGCTAGGGAAGCTCAGAGGGACTGTATGGGTTCCAAACAGAACTGCCATGTAGCTAGCTATGACTGAAGAACCTAAGCCCTTCCCATTAGAACATTGTTTAGTTATTACAAGATGTCTGTGTCATGATGTACCAGTTATCTGTTTCAAAGCTAATCATAACTTTACTTGAATCTATATATATATATTAAAAGCTTGCCATATTTTACTTTATTTTCTCTTCAAAGTATTACTGAATAGTGAGCTAGAGCTCTATTGTGTTAATAAACTGGTCTAGAAGTATGGGGCTAAAAGAAGTCTTGGGAAGATTTTCCTTACAATCAAAATATTTAATCAACTGAAAACTTTAATTCATCCACTTCATTTTATAGATAAAGTGAGATTTCTGGAGACTAAATGAGATAATGTTAAGTTGTGAGACTACATCCTATATTTTCTCATTTTCTGTCCATGAAATTCTTCTAATTCCAGATTATTTTGCAGTTATAAATGTCTCAGATTTTTGCCTTTTTTTAATCAAAAACTGAAATAACACCTTTGATAGGCATCTATTTCTCTGTTATATTTCATAAATGATTTATATCAAGGTGTGCTTCAATTCAAACTCTTCCTCCTAGCTGGCTTTCTAAAAGGAATGTGGTGTATGTTACATTACTTCAGTTTTCCTCTCTCACTTCAATCCATATACTGCTGCCTCTACCCCCAATCCTATATAAACCTACTTGGGCCATCAGTGATTCAGGACAAAAGGACAACTATCTGTACTCTTCATAATTGTGTAGACTAGGAATTCATAACAGATTTTCCACAAGTGGTATAAAAACCTCAAACTTTTTTTTGCTAACAAATGATTTCTTTAGGAAAATATGATAAAACAATTCACAAATAAGCTAAAAAATTATTGAAATGTCTTCATTCCGTTATCATTCTGAATGTATTTCCTTTAATACATTCATGGAAGTTACCTATCATCCCAGTTATACCATTAAGTGTGAAAGAGGGGATTTCGAGGGTAGGAGGCACACAGGGTTTGTTCATTGAGGTAACTTACATAAATAATATAAAATGTAAATCATATAATTTATCATTGAGAAAACAAAATATGAGCCAAGGATATATTTCTTTACATTTTTTGATTTAACTAGCATTGAAAGTTTCAAGGTTTATTTTGACTAGTGTCTGGCTTTCTAATTGACAAGCTAATTAGAAGGGTATGCTAGACTGCTTGTCCATACCAAGTTCACTGTGCAGCTGTCCTGGGGGAAAGACATACAAGGGAACTTGTTGACACTTGAAATTAAGCAGCACTCACCCGAAAAACTGTCATTTCTTCCAGCAGAACTTCTTCTAAATCATGCCAAGTCTCCTTAGGAATTGAAACTACTTTAAGAACGGTTCCAACATCTTTGAAAGAAAGTGGAGAAGACCACAATTTAAATAGATCTGAACAGAGTTTAGTGTTAATGCATGAAATCAGTATTTGACCAGAAAGAACATTTTGACGTCAGCATTTTAAAATTTATTTTATTGTTACAGCATTAGTAATATATACAAATTCATTTCATGAAACTAGATAAAGTATAAACATAGCTATGGAATAAAAATAGTTGAATTTTTAGAAATATCTGAAGCTTTGGAGATGATTTTATCCTAAACCTGTGTAATTAAAAAATATATATATATATATAATAATCACTAGGTTGGATTACTTGTATTTTTAATCTCAACTATCAGGTGTCTCAAAAACAAAACAAAACTAAACTAAAAATAATACCAGTTTGACAGTGTTGAGGTTTCTCAAAAAAAAACTAAAAATAGTATATGACCCAGGAATTTCACTCCAGGGTATATAGCCAAAACAAAACAAAACAAACCAAACCCAAAACACTAATTCAAAAAGATACATGTATTCCAATGTTCCTAGCAGCACTATTTACAATTGCTATCAACAGATGAATGGATAAAGGAGATGTGGTATATGTATATACAATGGACTACTACTCAGCCATAAAAAAAAGGAAATGTTGCCATTTATAGCAACTTGGGTGGATTTGGTGGGCATTATACTAAGTAAAATAGACAGAAATACAAACACTGTACGATATCTGTTATACATGGAATCTAAAAAGTCAACAAATTAGTGACTATAACAAAAAAAGAAGCTGACTCACAGATACAGAGAACAAAATGAGTGGTTACCAGTGGGGAGGCAGAAGGGGGAGGGGCAATATAGGGGTGGGGAAAAAAGGGTTATTATGGGGTTATATGAAATCATCTGTGTGAAACTTTTGAAAATTGTAAAGCACTATAGAATGTAAAGAATCTTTCATTCTATAACAAAATATACTAAAAAAAGAAAAAAATTACCAGCTTGACATTACAAGTTTTTCCCATTTTTGTTATGCAACCAGGAACTACTATGAATACTTAAAATATAAGCAAAATGGAAGGAATGTTGTCAAGCAACAAAAGTAGTTAGAGCCTCAGAGCCTGGCTGCTCACCTTCTTCCCACGAGGAAGACTTTAGTAGTTAGAGGCCCCTAACAACAGCTCAATGACCATTACCTGATAAATGACAATAATCTGATTTCTCAAAGTAAATACCTTGGATTACTTATTACAGTGGTTTTTCAACAACTGGCTAATCAATTTTGGTTAGCAAATTGGTTTAATTAACATGCTGTTCAATCAACTTCAGAGTACTAAAAAATTTTTAAATTCAGAACCATAAATAATGAAAACTGTTAAAATAAATACATTTTATAGAGATTTAAAGCACTGTTGATTCATTGTTAAAAGAGGTAAATTGTTTTAATGATAAGACCTGGCACTTTTACTCTAAGTGGGGTTAAGAAGCTACTATTTTCCAGTATTTACAGATGGGTTCCTATTCTTGATAGAATAAAGAACAGAGATTTATTAAATTCAAAAATTTGACTCTTCAACATACCATTTCTGATCAGTTGATCAAATATTTTTAGCTTCAATTGGCTCATTTTAATCAAATTAAACAGTCTAATTATTCGAGAAGAAAATCTTACCAGTAAAGTTACACCAGAAAAATAATTCAATGTATTCATATGACAGATAACCATTTTCAAGGGATCAATATGATGTGCTATATGAGACCAAGAAAGGTTGCTAGTGTATCCCTTGTAAAGTCAAAAAAAAAAAAAAAATCCCTCTCTTAAGCAGATCCTTCTGTTTACAGGACCTTAGATTACTCATAACACCAAAGATTAAAGGTAAATTAGGTTAATATACTCAGTGCCTCTGATCATTCTCCAATACCCCAAAATAACTTTATCTGTGTTCCAGATCAAGTTTTACTGAGTAGTATTTCAAACAATTTCACACAAATTGAATCAGATTACTCAACTAGGATCAATGTGTAACTTACTTAAAAGATAAAATTACTGTAATCAATTTACTTTGTTGACAGATGACCCTGTTCTGTGCTGACCGAGAGCCATCCACATCATCAGACATTCAACGTGCTCATGAAATTGGTTCCTTTAAAGACGGCTTGCGTCCAAGAAGAACTGAAAATTCATGATTAGGTTTCTTTGGTCAAATAGCTGGAAGCAAGCTTTTGTTGCATTGACAATGAGTGGGGGACTTCTCAACATGTTTAGGCCAGAGGTGAAGAAAAAGGTAAGTGTGACATTACTGAACAAGTTTAACTACTCTGTAGAGAGATCTAATTATAATTTGACATTAGTGATAAACTAATATTTATTGAAGAGAAATCCTATCATCTTATAATTTCTCAAGGTATTTATAACCAGAAGTTGATACTTGCAATTCATTGACTTTTATTGAACTCCAGGTCTCCCTGGGATTCCTTTATTTGATAGAGAAACTATCTCACTCATAAAAGCAGACTGTAATGTATTGCTCAGAACCTGACACTTACACTTGATAACGTATTTCACAATTTTGTTATAAAACTTTAAGTCTTTAAAGCACTTACTGTGCAGTTGGCATTCCCCTGTACTTAATGCAATTTCTTTCTCTGTTCTCACCAAGGGAAAATAAATGTTATTATACAGGTTTCAGTGGAGCACTCACTCTGTTTCCTATTGATTTATTTCAGTTAACAACGTTAATGGAGACTAGGAATTTATTACCTTGGAATCTGACCCTAAGTAGCAAGTTTCAGATTTGTAACTGGTGCTTTTAAAAAAGTATTATTAAAGAGAGTAGGGTAAAAATAAAATAATATGTCATAAAAGCAATGGAATTCATCCTGAAAATATACCTATAAAATGTTTGTTTCTAATCATGGAATTGGTAAAAAATACGTCACTAAATGTCTATAGAAATGGATCTAAAATGTATCTGACGATTCCTTAGGTCCACTCTGTTGGTCTTCTGATGAAGTTTTATTTTGCTTTGTTTTCCTTCTCATTGTATGGTAAAAACACTAAACAAATTTTGTTGCCAAAATTTATTTTCTGGAAGATTTGCACTCTATGATAATTTTAAAGTTCGGATAATTTTGCATCAATATATTCTAGAACTTTTATTGAATGCCTTGGGATTTGAGCAATACATTTTTGTCCTGAAAAGCCACTGTTCAGAAAAGAGTTATGATTCAATTATAGACATTGATTGTTCACCTAATCAATAGCTTTACCTGATTACATTTATCAACTTTTGATTGAAAAGGAAATTTAATTTAAATTAATAAATATATGTCAACTTGCCTAAAAAAATAACACATTGGAATGGGAGAATGTTCAGGTTTTTTAGTCATTTATTAGAGGTTAACTATATCTTGAGAGTGACTATAAAGTCTTCCTTCAGTTCTTAGTATACTTAATTAGTTAGATGCAATGTTCTGGAAGAACATTTAGAGCTGAAGTTAAAACATTTACCTGTTCCAATAAACATGACATCATACTGGCCATCTTCTGCATCCACTCGATCTACTACAATTTGTGTAAACTGGTAATTTACGTCTGTTTTGATCATTATCGGCCGGTTATTAATAGGAAACACTGGATTGTACATGGCTGGATGACTTCTGGCAAATGTTATAACATCATCAGGAAGGTCTTTTGTAGACTCAAATCCACCAAATGTTTTACTGGGACACTATTAAGATAAAGAAAATATTATCTTTTGATTAAAATATAATGAATAGGATTATAATTTATATAATATATGGCCTCAATGAGCTAGGAATCTAAATCTGTAATTTTTAAAGTAACTGTTAAACTAAAAAACAAAATAATTTTACTTAAATTAGTAGATGTAATATATAATGTACATTTTCTAAACATATTTTAAGTCTCGATGGGATGTCATCATTTCTTACCAAAAATTGCAAATGCATCTAATGAATTCAGTGTACAAGAGAAGTCTGATGCCTCTATTAGTGACAACACCATATACTTTATGTTTAAATGAAGTATTTGAAATAATGAGTGGAATATGTTATAACTAAATGCTATTAATCATTAGATTAGAGAAAATCAAAAATTTTCTTGAATGCATTTCATTTTTCCCTATGGTATTACGCTAAAATATAAATGCTCTCTTCAAACTAAAAGACAATATAAACTATTCTTTATTGCCTTATTTTTAACATAACCCTGAAAAAGTACCATAAAAAGGACCAAAAGTATTATTTCTTTAATAATTACAGTAATTCTAGGGATAAGGAGATGTGTTATTCAAGGTGTTTAACAACTTGCATGGCACAGAAACTGACCAATCAGAATGGACCAAGCAGAACAGATGATGGCTATAGGGAGAGCCAGACAGGATGCTGTGCTGTACACTGTCATAATATCACCTCTGGATTTAAATGCTCCACTTAAGGCAATAAGACAAAAACAAGAAAATTCAGATTTTACTGTCTCTTTTCACTGCATTTAATTATGTGGTGCAAGCATTCAGAGTACAGTAACTCCAGTCTCTTGCTTTTTGTCTTACACTTAACTAATTTCTGCCATTTAATGTAAGAGTTTGAGAGCTGAAATGTAGTTGAGTGGTTCTTGATCTAACAAGAGGCTTAGAAGGAGAAATCAATTGTCTCTGCCATTACCTTAACACAGATCATTAATAATTCATGAGAAATGAAATAAAGCTATTTTGAAACGGGAAGAGTATCTCTTTATGAATATATATGTATGTAGTATATAGACACACACACAATAATACACTAATATAACAGTTAAGGGATTTAGGGAATTACTTTTTATTTAAGTAAATTAAAAAAATTATTTATTTAATGTTATAGAAATATCAAATAGCTGTATAAACTCGAAGAAACGATAAAACATATTTTGTAACATTAATTTTTTTTGCTTTTCTACCACCATTTAAAAACTACTTGCAAAAATTTAGAAATGATTGCAAAAGAGACTTATTTTAGATTTTTATCTTACAATTTGTCTCACTTTCTTGCCTTACTTTTATTTTTGTATTTAGTATTACTTAAGCTGTAGGTTTTTCTTTAAAAATAAAGAAAATGCCCTTCTATTGACACACTGCTTGAAGGCCTCAATATGTTTTTCTCCAGTAGTGTTGATGGAACGACATATTCTCAGCTGCCCCCTTTTGGGATTAATGGATTGATCTAAGGGAATTTTATTCACGGAGCAAGGTGTTGCCTCCTCTTGGCAGCCCCTCCCTAATTCCTAGCTTAGGCAGTGCTTTCTGTCTTCTGCCTCCAGCACTTGGTTCATACTGCTGACTTAATGGACCATGTCATAACAACTCTCTATGAACAATGGGTGAGAATTCAGGCTCTAGAATCAAACTGCCTGGAATGAATCTTGGCTTCTCTCTTTGCCTCAGAGTCTTCATCTGTGAAATGGGAACAATTATTGGGCTACTGTATATACTATTTTATATACATAGACACACACACACACACATATAAATATGTATGTATGCATAAATCTGTTAAAACGGGCTTCTTATAATCAATGGATAGTCTATCTTGTTCATTTTTTCTTCTGAAAGCCTATTCAGGTTTTTTACCTACAAGCTCCATCAGCTAGAAGTAATCTTTATGAAATGCTCATAAATAAGTTTAGCAAAAAATTTTACAGAAAATAAAGATTAAAAACATCCTATGCCTAATAAACTCATCTAAAAACATCATTTACTTGAATTTAACAATAAAACTGACATGAAATTAAAATAATGGTTAAACTTAAAGAACAAGTTTTTTCATCATATGAAATTATTTCCTTAAAGATTCTTAGGGTTATCACCTTCTAGAGAAATGGAAATAAAAACAAAAATAAACAAATGGGACCTAATGAAACTTAAAAGCTTTTGTATAGCAAAGGAAACCATAAACAACACAAAAAGACAACCCTCAGAATGGGAGAAAATATTTGCAAATGAAGCAACGGACAAAGGATTAATCTCCAAAATTTACAAGCAGCTCATGCAGCTCAATATCAAAAAAAAAAAAAAAAAACCCAATCCAAAAATGGGCAGAAGACCTAAATAGACATTTCTCCAACGAAGATATACAGATTGCCAACAAACACATGAAAGGATGCTCAACATCACTAATCATTAGAGAAATGCAAATCAAAACTGCAATGAGGTATCACCTCACACCAGTCAGAATGGCCATCATCAAAAAATCTACAAACAATAAATGCTGGAGAGTGTGTGGAGAAAAGGGAACCCTCTTGCACTGTTGGTGGGAATGTAAATTGATACAGCCACTACGGAGAACAGTATGGAGGTTCCTTAAAAAACTACAAATAGAACTACCATAGGGCCCAGCAATCCCAGTACTGGGCATATACCCTGAGAAAACCATAATTCAAAGAGTCATGTACCACAATGTTCATTGCAGCTCTATTTACAATAGCCAGGACATGGAAACAACCTAAGTGTCCATCGACAGATGAATGGATAAAGAAGATGTGACACATATTTACGGAATATTACTCAGCCATAAAAAGAAATGAAATTGAGTTATTTGTAGTGAGGTGGATAGACGTAGAGTCTGTCACACAGAGTAAAGTAAGTCAGAAAGAGAAAAACAAATGCCGTATGCTAACACACCATTGTAAAGCAATTATACTCCAAAAAAGATGTTAAAAAAAAAAATTCTTAGGGTTAGGAAATGTTGCACTGGATGGTTCCATCCACATATTCTAGAACATCTGCCGTCATATTCACTCACTTTCTACTGTATCACTCTTTTCTTTTTTTCTCCCTACTTTAAATTGCAGACTTAAAGCTGATTTTATTTTGAGATCTATCCACCTTTTTATAAGCCTGAATGTGTACAACAGGCTGGAAGGAGAGAGGTCAGCGATAGTAAACAGCATCTATTAAAACACCTAGGCCCTTTCCATGAGGTTTTTGTTTGTTTCTTCCTTGCATATCTTCTTTACCTATTTGAGAGATGTGTCCCACTTCCATAGGAAGATAATATTGATTTAAATTTGTTTCCTCCTATTTAATGTGCAATTCTTGAGCCTTTGTCACAATCAGAGAGAGCAAGTCTATCCTAATTGTTTCAACTCTCCGTGAAAGCCATTTTTACTATATCTCTTTCCGAAAAGAAGATAAATAAGGCTACCTGCTCAGTTTCTATTTCTCATAAATTATTGGTATTAACTACTGGTAAGCGTTGAACTTAAGCACTGAGGCCTGTGAAGAACATGTCTTTAAATGTGGAATTTCATGGTTATCAAAGAAAAATCCTTGCCTTTCTTTCATTTATAGTCTTGGAATTTTTCTTTTACATTATCTATATTTAATATGTATGTAGCTGCTTTTTTTTTTTTAACCTTCAGCATAAATTCATTCATTTCCTATCTTAAACACCTAGGCCACTTACAGTTCCTGGTCGTGGGTAGGGGACTCTTCCTTGATAAGGCACCCACTGGTAGTTGGGACCATCCCTGTGAGCATATGGACCCAGGAACACCCTTCTCACATCACTCATGCTATACATGCACACGGCTGACCCCTTGAAGATGTTACTAAAAAAGACAGACAGAACAAAAACAGACTTTCATCTTTACACAATGACAGAGCTATTTATACTGAGTTTTTAAATTTCAGATAGCAATTATCAATACTTGAACATAAATTCTCAAGTAGTGTTTGGGATTTTTTAAGTCATATATTTATATATATTTTAATAATACACAAGAAAGCAAAATTATGATTGCTCAAAATTCGAAGGCATGGATGAAAACACCTTTAGCACTCATAGAACATATACATATTCATTTCATAAATAGACAATATATGCTATAAATATATACATTCATATCATATGTAAACATTGATAGGGAAAACATATATACAAAATCTAAAAGGTAATGATTAATTCTGATATCAGATAAAATAAAAATATAAACTTTGGTATTATGTTAAGACTTAAGCATCATTGCTGAAACCAGGAAATGTTTAAACAAGAAAGAATGTTTAAGAACACATTTTATAAACTGAAACTGGTGCAGAAGATGAATAGTCAATGTGTTATAATTTTTAACTCCCAAACCAACAAAAGTATTTGATCAAGTAACAGAGCTCGATCTGTGTGAAGGCATTTAAAATCATCTCTTTCCAACACAGAAAATCATTTTAAGTTAGTAGCTATTACACCCTAGCAAAAGTGGAGTACTATAGCAATTATCCCCATCATTTTGTTGGACAAAAAAAATCAGGTAATTGAAGCAAATTCTAAGTTTACCATGAGCTGCCACAATTTCCCATTTTATTTTGCTTATATAAATACAGCTTGAGGGATTTATTTATAAAGATATAAAACAGTTGTGCACATTAAAAATATGGAATGCATACCTTTTAATCAATCTCTACCCATAGAAAATTACATAAAAATTAGACCAAATGAAAAACTTGTGTAATAAGAGTTTATTATTGAAAACTGCTGCATCTAGACAATGTCTGGTAGAGTGCAAGCTTCATGAGGGAAGGAAACATGCTTGGCTTCTTTTCTGTAACATAAATTACATATCGCACGGTACTTGACACACAGTAAATTTCAGTAAATACTTATAGAATTTAACAACAATATTTTCATAATGGAATAAGTAGCAAATTAATACATATTTGATACATCATAGTAGTTTGTAATGTTTATGTGTCCCTTTTTCATTGTTATACACTTTGCTTATCTATTGATGGAATCCATCATCATGGAAAGATCTTTTTAGGATTTACAGCTGTTAAGACTAACTCATATATGACATCAAGCTCGCTGAAGCAGACAGGTGAAATTATTTTACCCACTAAGCCAGTGATTCTCAAAGTGTGGTTCCTAGACCAACAGTATGGGCATCACCTGGGAATTTGTTAAAAATGCGTTCTTAGGCCCTACCCCTTCCTACTGAATCAGAGACTCTGAGGGCGGGGCCGAGCATCTGTATTTTAACAGGCTCTCTGGGCGATTCTGATGCAAGCTTAAGACTGAAAACTACTGTACTAAGCAATGAGGAAGCAGAAGAAATCAATTAATATTTGTTTAATTTGAGCCTCCCACATTTTTTTTTTTTTTTTTTTTTTTGCGGTACGCAGGCCTCTCACTGTCATGGCCTCTCCCGTTGTGGAGCACAGGCTCCGGACATGCAGGCTCAGCAGCCATGGCTCATGGGCCCAGCTGCTCCACGGCATGTGGGATCTTCCCGGACCGGGGCACGAACCTGTGTCCCCTGCATCGGCAGGCAGACTCTCAACCACTGCGCCACCAGGGAAGCCCAAGCCTCCCACATTCTTTAGCGGTCATTCTGTTTTTATACTAAAGGGGAGAAATATTTAGGTATGGGAAATTGCATCTAGTTTTACTAATATAGTTTTCCTAATTTTTACGTTATTTTAAAAATTAAGTAAAAATGTCCAATCAATTTGTAATGGCTTTAATATTTACAGAAAAAAATCAGTGTTTGGACATTGTAGTTAATCTTTCTTTATGCTATCACAGTCCCTTGTAGCACTCTTCCTGACTTTTGATTTTAAATTATTTTTCTTTTATTAAACATTTATACATATCCAAATGCATATCCCTCTTTATATGCATTTAAATATGTTTCTTTTAGCAATTCCAGGTAATGTAAACTTTATGCTGAATATAATAGTCAGGAAATAATTACTGCTTGATTGACAGCAAGAGCCTTGAGGCACATGGGGAATGATGAAAGGAGGTGGCGGGGAGAGGGGGAAGAAGGAGGAGAGAGAGAGAGAGAGAAAGAGGGGGTAGGGACAAAGAAGAGAAAGGAGAGGGGAGGGAAAAAGATTTTTCACCCTTAGTTTATATCACTACAAACTTTTAACAAAACTCAGAGTTCTATGTTTATAATATTTTACATTTCACTCAAATTTTTAAAGTCAAAGCTATACATAGGGCATGGCATATATTTTTCGTCATTAAATTTATAGTAGTGAATTCTTTGTTAAAATTTATGTAAAAAATGATTTAGGTCATGACTTATTTCAGGCACCCAAGAATGCACAAGAGCTCAAAGGTTTAGCCGACGTTGTTCTTTCAAAAATATTTTCACAAATTATGGACACTTGGAAAGCATCTAAAGGACATGAATTTTCTATGATAATAAGAGAGCAAAGTGTTATTTACCTGGAAGTTGTAAACACTCCATATACAACTGGATTTTTAGGATCTTTAGAATTCATTAGGAATACATCCTCTGTTTTAAAACAAAATTGGAGAAAGTTGCATTTTTGAAGGTAATGGCAAGGTTTGAATATTCTCTATATGACATCATCAGCTACTTACGCAATTCATCAAAATGAGTGTCAATGCCATTTGGACCTGGCACTGAACAAATGAGACGAGCTTTGAGGAATGTTGTCCATTTATTCACCAGACTTCTGTGGCCCCCGAAGTCATTCTGAAAGGAGAGAATAATGGTTTTAGAAATTGTGCATGCAAATGATAATTTCAAATATCTTATCTTCTCATATCTTGAGACATACAAATCACAATTCCTCATTTTTCAAATTGAGAAATGAATTTTAAATGACTAGATACAAGTAACTATGCTTTCTTATTATATTTTTGGTGAAATCTATTCACTCCAACCTTGTTCAAGGAATGACTTACAATAAATATGCCTTAGCATTAAAAAGTCACTGTACTTTTTCCATTCTCTTACCACTTGGCAATGAACGATATTACTCTTGTGTTTGTTTTGGTTTGCTTTTAGTCTCTCTTTCTTATGTAAGTTTTCCCTAAGATTTTACTTACCTAAGTAGGCTGGTTCACAAAATTAAGCACATTGGCACATAGTAGGCACTTAATGAGTATTTACTGAATGAAAGAATAACTGCATGCCTTATAACTCATACTGAAAATACACCACAAACAAAAGCATGCTAGCATCAAATATTTTTATAAGCTCAGTTGACGCAATGCTGACTTTACAAACAGCATGTTGAAAAAACATTTGCTTAAATCTTAATAAAGAAAACTCATTCTAGAGCAAAAATTTTGAAAAAGTATCTTCTCACTGAAAATGAAACTTAACTGTAACCTGATGTAGCAATAAACTCTATTATGATGGTATGGATTCACCAGTAACTTATAGTCTTATAAAATAATATTTATGTGCATATGTTTAAAGGAAAATAACTTTTTCTTCAAAAATATAACACTGATTTATATTTTGTTTATAAGATTTTATTTAGTATAAAGATTTTTTTAACCCTTGTAAGTACTGCTTTTAAATATGCCTTATATTTTGTGGAGAAAAGATTCTCATATATTGCATATATCATTTGCATGTTTCCAGAGCATTAAAAATTTTAATTTTCCAGTAATTTAATATACTAAAGATAAATAATTAGATGATTGGGATAGGAAAGAGGATATCCCCGCCCCCAAGATAGGGATTTTTAAAATTTCATGATTTTTTTTTAAAAGAAATAATTTCATTTTAAGACAGTAACTGGATTTGGCCTTGTGATTTTTCTTGAGATGAAAGGTGCTTTAATATATAATAACAGTTAGCTTCATTCATATTTCATATATACTGTACTATACAGTATAGAGGGTAAGAATAGTATTGTTATCATATTTTCACACTGATACTAATTAGTCCATAAGTATTTACTGACCAATTTTTTATTCTATATATCTAACATTATAATACATATCACATCTGAATTTGTGCCACACAGTATATTAAAGTTCAGAGCTTCAAAATTATGTGTGTGCACATATGTGTATATAGGATGCTATAATCAAGTCATAAGAACAAGCTTTAACACTTGTCTCTTTTATATTCATACTTGAGTTACTTCCAACAAAAAATATTCATTGAAAACTTACACATTGTAGGAACCTATGCTAGGTCTGAGAATACAAAAATTATATTTTCCCAGGTAATATGAAAAAAAATTATTTCTCCAGAATTTCAAACTAATATTATTTAATGTAATTGTGAAATAACACCTCACAACCTATACCTCTATGTTTGACTATGAAGTTATTCATAAGCAACTATAATACGTTTTCAATCTTTTTTTGGTATTTAAATATTTATAGTGATCAGTCAAGCTTTTTAGCCATATTTTTCATTATATTTGTACAAAGGTGGAAAAGGAAAAAACTGCAATTGGACAATGATACCCTCCTCATTTTTTTCTTTACCTCACCTTGCATATCTGACCTATTCTAGCATGAGTGGCTTTTCCAGTGTGTTCTCCATCTATCGCATTTTCACGGAAGAAAAAATACACTTTGTCATCTTCAGGGTTGTCACTTTCTGGGATGAGGTGGGCACTAATGAACCTTGGATCTGAGAGACAAATTATAGCATATATATTAATTCACAGTTGGGTAAATAAGACCATTCATTACAGTCCATTTTCAATTTTCTCTTAACCCCTATGTGACATATTTCAAGACTTAATCTCTCTTTAGTTCACTCTTTTTCAGTAGATGTGAACTGTTCGTTACGTATTTTAAAGTATGTTACAAATCACCTTATGTCTCAAACATTATTTTAGGAGTAGGTGCAGAAATCCTCCGTGTGACCATATAGTGCAGATGCATCACTGGATATTAAAACATTTTGCAAAGTGTAAGGGCTATCAAATATTACTTATTGTCATCACTACTGTTATTCTTTCTTTCAAGCATAAAATAATTTAAATCAAACTACCAATTGGTCTATTCCACTTTCGAGCAAAAACTAGGTGTAAGGGGAGAGATGAGATTCATATAAAACAAAAGAAATTTTCTCAAGTTGTACCCCATCTCATTAAATGGCATTGTCATTTACGAGGTACTCAAGCCCCAAACCGTGGAGTTACCCTTGAGTTCTCTGAGTCTCCACACACCAGTGTGTACTCGATATGTCACTTCAGACATATCTAAACCCTCCTATATCTTTTCAAATCACACACAATAAAATGCAAACTCCTTCCAGTGACCAGAAGTCATTTACCATCTGGTCCCTGCTACCCCACATGACTTTTCTTCTTCCTACCCTTCCCTTCCCTAACTTACTCTTAGCCAGACATACCAAACCCCTTCCTGGTTCTCAAACAGGTCAAGCACTCTCAGCACCGCCTCAGATTTTTCCTCACTGTGTAACTCTCTGCCCTCATATATTCTAAAGACAGGATTCTTATTTTTACTCAGGTCTTTGTTCAAAATATTACGTTATTAAAGACATCTTTGTTGACTACCCTAATTTAAAGTGCTGAAAGCCTTACTCCTACTCACATGCATTACTTTTCTTCCTAACATTATGAAACACCTGCTATGCTACATCTCCCTGTTGCTTTCTTCTCTCTTTAATCTTCATTTGCTTATTGTCTGTCTCCCTCTCCATCCCAATGAATATCAGTTCGAGGAGAACAAGAACTTGGCGTGTTTTGTTTGATGCTATGATCCTAGAGCTTAAAATACTGAGGGCATTCAATGAATATCTGTGCAAGAAGACAAGGAAAGAGAAAAGGAAAAAACAAGACTGCCTAGATTATGCAGAAGGTGTATCTGTGATGTCTAGAGTCCCACTTCAAAACATACTTCTGTAAGTACCTGGCTTGATATGGCTGTGGGCTCATATAAACTATTTAACAAACTATAATTGCTTCACAGCTTTAACAATGTAACATACTAAGAAGCTGAGTTTGTTTTATTGAAAGCACTTAGGATTGTTGCAGGTATTTAAGTTCTCACAATAACCTACTTTTGCTCCCATGTTGTATTATGTTATCAAGTTAACTATGAAATATACACACCTAGGTCAGCACCATACTTAAGATACCAGGAAAGGGATCAGAATATTGAAACCAGCTTTATCCATCTTATTTAGTCCTAACCTTTTCACCTGTGAATAATCATGTTGTCATGTGTACTACACTTGTAACTTTCCTTTAGCATTTGCTCTGGGACCATGTACTTAGTATATTTCACAGGGCTACACTCCACTATCTTTTTCAGGCAAATTATACAGACCCTGTAAGTAATGTGAAACATATGAAATATTACCTATTCATATTTAAAGTTCAGTATGCCAGTGGAATAAGGGAAGGAGAATAAAACCTCAAAATTTGGAATCAGGACTAGAATTTTTAATAATACATTACTTCAACTTTAATAAACGTTGCAAAGGTGGTTTTTCTTCATAAATTTCTACTTAATCATATTCATAAACATATTTGTATACATGTTTTTGTCTCCTGAAGAATGGTGAGTGGATTAATGTGACAAGAGTACGAATTATGTTACAAACCCAATAATTACCACCCCACTGATGAAGTCAGATTTCTAGCTTCAGAAATTCAGCATGTGCATGTATGTGTGCATGTATGTGTGCATGCATGTGCATGCAGATGTATAACACAGACCTACACATGATAGAACTCAGTTCAATCACTTACGACTTTTGTGACATTTTAGCAAGACTCTTACCTCTCAGATCTCAGTTGCCTAATATTCAAATTGGGCTTATTTCATGTTAAGTTCAATTCACCTTGTGTCATAAACAGTTCACATACAAATAAGTATTTTAAACTTAAATAGTACATGTGAAACAACTTTGTAAAATATTAACAAATGTACTATGTTGTTATGATGATGATACTAAAAGGAAGCCTCAATCACATGTTAAGTTCTCATTATAAGATCTCATTATAATACAGCTGCAGAATTAAAGTGAAAAATCATACTTTCTTCTGCTTTAATGATGAAAAAATGGAGAAGTCGGTTTAATACTACCTCCCATATTAAGGAAGTTGTTCATATAAACACTTGAATAACTTAAAGGATTTCAAGTAATTAAATCCAACTACCTTTTATTTGATCACAAATACATGCAAGACACTAAGTATAAAACAAAATGAATAATATATATCCCTTGTTTTCAGAAAGCTACAATCTAGCAAAAGTGATGTTAGAAACATACAAATGAGAACAAAGCAAACAATATTTTATACTTATAGATATTCTCTTAAGTTAGTATTTGGGCATGAAAAAAGGAGTTAGCAAGCATCATGCTTCCATCTCTAAAATATGTAAAGATAATTATCATCTTACAAATGTGGACTCTAGTAGGAAATAATTCAAACAAGTTATCACGTACATTAATTGTTTAAAGGGTCTTCAAGTCTAGTCTCTCCTTTAGCATCTGATATTACAGGCACAGAGGATTTGGTAGGTGAATTAACAGTTTGACATAGCTTCAGATTACAGACAAAAAATACCATTAGGCATAGAAAACAAAAGCCAAATATATCAAAATAGTAAAAGAGATTATCTAAGAAAAACAATGTTAATTGTCTTCAAGAAATTTAGGTTATATCTTATACTTGAAAAAACATTCACTCTAATTTCAAAATAAATTAGGTCTTTAGTTGATCTCTTTCAAAAATTTAAAAGAAGCCATTCTTCTAATATTTCAAATTTAGAAAATCTTTTTTTTTTTTTGGCCAAAATCTCTACTCACTGTTCATTTTCTACTTATGCTCCAAAGTTTGCCTCTCCCTTCCTTGCCCCTCTTATTCTCTCAGTCTATTCCCCTCCCCTCTGGTGAATTCCCCTCTTTATCACATGAACATTCTAACCAGTCATTCTAATTGTCTTCCCTATCATCTTAGAACCTCTTGGCTTCCTAAACCTCCACTTACCTGCCTTTGAAATCCCAAAACTTTTTTTTCCTTTGCCCCCATACCTAAGCCAGGATGAAGAAAACCATATAATCGTAGTAAATGCTCTAAATTCAAGTTATTTATCCTAAACAAGAATTCTAGTGTTGCTAAGTAATTGTTTTATTTACTTGTAGTGGCTCACCTTAGACTTATTATCAGCTACTGTTTAAAATCATTCTCATTGTCTTCAGAACAACTAATGTGCCATCTCTCAATCTACCCACCAAAGATGGACTTTCTAATTTGTTATATGGCTGAGACCAAGGCCATTCAGTAAGAACTCCCTCCTTTTGCTTCCTTCACACCCCCCACAATTGTTCTTTGCTTCCTTTCTGTGGAAGAATTATTTCCCTTCCATAATATACATAAGGCCTCTCTCTATTTGCTCTCAATCTAATAATCTACAGAATGTTGCTCCACTGAGCAATCTCTATTCTTCATGTAATCACTTACATTTATATTTTCATTTATCAAATATCTCCTAATCACTTACTCTATGCCCTGAATTGTGGAAGATTAGGGGATATTGTGATGAAATGTTTTCTGCCTACATGGTGCTTACTATCTGTGAGGGAATACCAACAGTTAAACAGAGCAATTATCAAATTGCACATAACAAAAATGAGTTTGGAACGAATGCAGTGAGAAATAGAAGGGACAACTGATCTTGCTTTGAAGGAATTAGGGAAAGTTTTTCTCAGAAGATATGACATGTAATTCAAGACCTGAAGAATAAGAGTTTCCCAGGTAGAAGAAACACAGGTGCAAGGTCACAGAAACAACAGAGAATGTTGTGCAACAGGAGAGAGAGCTGGTCAGAGAGGATGACAGAAAGTTAAGCAGAGGCCAGCATAAGAAGGAAGTTTATTGTTCAGGAGTTTATTGTCCTAACGGCTAAAAGGGAAACCAATGAAGTATTTTAAACCTAGTAATGACATTACCAGGTTTCTATTCTAAGAAGATCACTGGCTGCTGTAGGAAAAAAATATATACTGAGGCAAGAATGAAGGCAGGAAGATTACCTAGAAGACTGGTGAGAAACGATGGTGATGTGGACTTGTATGATAGAGGAGACATACGCAGAGATTATGGGAAAGTAGAACCAATGGATTATGTTCACTGATAAGATGCTGAATGTGAGAAGTAGTAAGAAAAATCATGGTAAAATTAAAGGAAAGACCGCTTTAAACAACTGGTGGGATAGGAATCATTTAGCATGAAGTAACACTTGAGGAAGACTAGATACGAGATGTGGAAGGAAGACTAGCTCAGTTTAGTGCATCTTTAGAGGCAGATGCTTGTGAAGTTATCCCTTAGACCAGGAAATACAAGACCTTAGAGAAGCAGGAACCAAGATGGCAGAGTAGAAGGATGTGCTCTCACTCCCTCTTGCAAGAACACCAGAATCACAACTAACTGCTGGACAATCATCGATAGGAAGACACTGGAACTCACCAAAAAAGATACCCCACAACCAAAGACAAAAGAGAAGCCCCTGTGAGGGGTGCAATCACAGTAAAATCAAATCCCATAACTGGTGGGTGGGTGACTCATAGACTGGAGAACACTTACCACAGAAGTCCACTCACGGGAGTGAAGGTTCTGAGTCCCACGTCAGGCTTCCCAACCTGGGGATCCGGCAAGGGGAGGAGGAATTCCTAGAGAATCAGACTTTGAAGTCTAGTGGGATTTGATTGCAGGACTTCGACAGGACTGGGGAAAATAGAGACTCCACTCTTGGAGGGCACACACAAAGTAGTGTGTGCATCGGGACCCAGGGGAAGGAGCAGTGACCCCATAGGAGACTGAATCAGACCTGCCTGCTAGTGTTGGAGGGTCTCCTGCAGAGGCAGGGGGCAGCTGTGGCTCACCGTGGGGACAAGGACACTTGCAGCACAAGTTCTGGGAAGCACTCCTTGGCATGAGCCCTCCCAGAGTCCGCCATTAGCCCCATAAAGAGCCAGGTAGCCTCCAGTGTTGGGTCACCTCAGGCCAAACAACCAACAGGGAGGGAACCCAGCCCCACCCACCAGCAGTCAGGCAGATTAAAGTTTTACTGAGCTCTGCCCACCAGAGCAACAGTCAGCTCTACCCACCACCAGTCCCTCCCAGCAGGAAACTTGCACAAGCCTCATGAGGTTATCTAAGTCTCATGAACCAGAGGGCAGACAGCAGAAGCAAGGAGACTATAATCCTGCAGCCTATGGAACAAACACCACATTCACAGAAAGATAGACAAGATGAAAAGGCAGAGGGCTATGTACCAGATGAAGGAACAAGACAAAACCCCAGAAAAACAACTAAATGAAGTGGAGATAGGGAACCTTCCAGAAAACAGAATTCAGAATAATGATAGTGAAGATGATCCAGGACCTCGGAAAAAGAATGGAGGCAAAGATTGAGAAGATGCAAGAAATGTTTAACAAAGACCTAGAAAAATTAAAGGACAAACAAACAGAGATGAACAATACAATAACTGAAATGAAAAATACACTAGAAGGAATCAATAGCAGAATAACTGAGGCAGAAGAATGGGTAAGTGACCTGGAAGACAGAATGGTGGAATTCGCTGCTGTGGAACAGAATAAAGAAAAAGAATGAAAAGAAATGAAGACAGCCTAAGAGACCTCTGGGACAACATTAAATGCAACAACATTTGCATTATAGGCCTCTCAGAAGGAAAAGAGAGAGAGAAAGGACCCAAGAAAATATTTGAAGAGATTATAGTCGAAAACTTGCCTAACATGGGAAAGGATATAGCCACCCAAGTCCAGGAAGCGCAGAGAGTTCAATACAGGATAAACCCAAGGAGAAACACACCGAGACACATAGTAATCAAATTGGCAAAATTTAAAGACAAAGAAAAATTATTGAAAGCAGCAAGGGAAAAACAAATAACAAATAACATACAAATAACATACAAGGGAACTCCCATAAGGTTAACAGCTGATTTCTCAGCAGAAACTCTACAATCCAGAAAGGAGTGGCATGATATACTTAAAGTGATGAAAGGGAAGAACCTAGAGTAATCAAGATTACTCTACCCGGCAAGGATCTCATTCAGATTCCACAGAGCAACCAAAAGCTTTACAGACAAGCAAAAGTGAAGAGAATTCAGCACCACCAAACCAGCTCTACAACAAATGCTAAAGGAACTTCTCTAAGTGGGAAACAGAAGAGAAGAAAAAGACGCACAGGGCTTCCCTGGTGGCGCAGTGGTTGAGAGTCTGCCTGCTGATGCAGGGGACATGGGTTTGTGCCCTGGTCTGGGAAGATCCCACATGCCGTGCAGCGGCTGGGCCCGTGAGCCATGGCTGCTGAGCCTGTGCGTCCAGAGCCTATGCTCCACAACGGGAGAGGTCACAACAGTTAGAGGCCCAAGTACTGCAAAAAAAAAAAAAAAAAAAAAAGAAGCACTAAAACAGACCCAAAACAATTAAGAAAATGGTAATAGGAACATACATATCGATAATTACCTTAAATGTGAATGGATTAAATGCTCCAACCAAAAGACACGGGCATGCTGAATGGATACAAAAACAAGACTCACCTATATGCTGTCTACAAGAGACCCACTTCAGATCTAGGGACACATTCAGACTGAAAGTGAGGGGATGGAAAAAGATATTCCATGCAAATGGAAATCAAAAGAAAGCTGGAATAGTAATTCTCATATCAGATAATACAGACTTTAAAATAAAGAATGTTACAAAAGACAAGGAAGGACGCTACATAATGATCAAGGGATCAATCCAAGAAGAAGATATAACAATTGTAAATATTTATGCACCCAACATAGGAGCACCTCAATACATAAGGCAATTGCTAAGAGCTATAAAAGAGGAAATAAGACAGTACACAGTAATAGTGGGGAACTTTAACACCTCACTTAACACCAATGGACAGATCATCCAAAATGAAAAAAAATAAGGAAATGGAAGCTTTAAATGACACAATAGACCAGGTAGATTTAATTGATACTTAAAGGACGTTCCATCCAAAAACAGCAGATTACACTTTCTTCTCAAGCGCACACAGAATATTCTCCAGGATAGTTCATATGTTGGGTCACAAATCAAGCCACAGTAAATTTAAGAAAATTGAAATAATATCAAGCATCTTTTCTGAACACAACGCTATGAGATTAGAAATAAATTACAGGGGAAAAAATGTAAAAAACACAAACACATGGAGGCTAAACAATACGTTACTAAATAACCAAGAGACCGCTGAAGACATCAAAGAGGAAATCAAAAGATATCTGGAGACAAATGACAGTGAAAACACGATGATCCAAAACCTATGGGAGGCAGCAAAAGCAGTTCAAGAGGGAAGTTTATAGCTATACAAGCCTACCTCAAGAAACAAGAAAAATCTCAAACAATCTAACCTTACACCTAAAGGAACTAGAGGAAGAAAAACAAACAAAACCCAAAGTTAGTGGAAGGAAAAAAATCATAAAGATCAGAGCAGAAATAAATGAAATAGAAACAAAGAAAACAATAGCAAAGATCAGTAAAACTAAAAGCTGGTTCTCTGAGAAGATAAACAAAATTGATAAACCATTAGTCAGACTCATCAAGAAAAAGAGGGAGAGGACTCAAATCAATAAAATTAGAAATGAAAAAGGAGAAGTTACAACAGACATTGCAGAAATACAAAGCATCCTAAGAGACTACTACAAGCAACTCTATGCCAATAAAATGGACAACCTGGAAGAAATGGACAAGTTCTTAGAAAGGTATAACCTTCCAAGACTGAAACAGGAAGACGTAGAAAATATGAACAGATCAATCACAAGTACTGCAATGGAAATTGTGATTAAAAATCTTCCAAAAAAAAAATCTTCCAACAAACAAATTCCAGGACCAGATGGCTTCACAGGTGAATTCTATCAAACATTTAGAGAAGAGCTAACACCCATCCTTCTCAAGCTCTTCCAAAAAATTGCGGAGGAAGGAACACTCCCAAACTCATTCTATGAGGCCACCATCACCCTGATACCCAAACCAGACAAAGATACCACAAAAAAAGAAAATTACAGACCAATATCACTGATGAATATAGATGCAAAAATCCTCAACAAAATACTAGCAAACAGAATCCAACAACACATTAAAAGGATTATACACCATGATCAAGTGGGATTTATCCCAGGGATGCAAGGATTCTTCAATATACGTAAATCAATCAATGTGATAAACCATATTAACAAATGGAAGAATAAAAAGCATATGATCATCTCAATAGATGCAGAAAAAGCTTTTGACAAAATTCAACACCCATTTATGATAAAAACTCTCCAGAAAGTGGGCATAGAGGGAACCTACCTCAACATAATAAAGGCTATATACGACAAAACCCCAGCAAACATCATTCTCAATGGTGGAAAGCTGAAATCATTTCGTCTAAGACCAGGAACACAAGGATATCCACTCTCATCACTATTATTCAACATAGTTTTGGGAGTGGTAGCCATGGCAATCAGAGACGAACAAGAAATAAGAGGAATGCAAATTGGAAAAGAAGAAGTAAAACTGTCACTCTTTGCAGATGACATGATACTATACACAGAGAATCCTAAAGATGCCACCAGAAAACTATTAGAGCTAATCAATGAATTTGGTAAAGTTTCAGGATACAAAATTAATGCACAGAAATCTCTTGCATTCCTATATACTAATAATGAACAAATCTGAAAGAGAAATTAAGGAAACACTCCCATTTACCACTGCAACAAAAATAAGAAAATACCTAGGAATAAACCTACCTAAGGAGACAAAAGATCTGTATGCAGAAAACTATAAGACACTGATGAAAGAAATTAAGGATGATACCAACAGATGGAGAGATATACCATGTTCTTGCATTGGAAGAATCAATATTGTGAAAATGACTCTACTACCCGAAGCAATCTACAGATTCAATGCAATCCCTATCAAATTACCAATGGCATTTTTTACAGAAGTAGAACAAAAAAATCTTAAAATTTGTATGGAGACACAAAAGACCCCGAATAGCCAAAGCAATCTTGAGAAAGAAAAACGGAGCTGGAGGAATCAGGCTCCCTGACTTCAGACTGTACTAGAAAGCTACAGTAATCAAGACAATGTGGTATTGGCACAAAAACAGAAACATAAGTCCATGGAACAAGATAGAAAGCCCAGAGATAAACCTACGCACCTATGGTCAACTAATGTATGAAGAAGGAGGCAAGGATATACAATGGAGAAAAGAGAGTGTCTTCAATAAGTGGTGCTGGGAAAACTGGACAGCTACATGTAAAAGAATGAAATAAGAACACTCCTTAACACCATACACAAAAGTAAACTGAAGATGGATTAGAGACCTAAATGTAAGACAGGACACTATAAAACTCTTAGAGGAAAACATAGGAAGAACACTCTTTGACATAAATCACAGCAAGATCTTTTTTGACCAACCTCCTAGAGTAATGGAAATAAAAACAAAAATAAACAAATGGGACCTAATGAAACTTAAAAGCTTTTGCACAGCAAAGGAAACCATAAACAAGATGAAAAGACAACCCTCAGAATGGGAGAAAAGACAACCCTCAGAATGGGACTGCAAAGGAATCAATGGACAAAGGATTAATCTCCAAAATATATAAAGAGCTCATGCAGCTCAATATTAAAAAAACAAACAACCCAATCCAAAAATGGGCAGAAGACCTAAATAGACATTTCTCCAAAGAAGACATACAGATGGCCAAGAGGCACATGAAAAGCTGCTCAACATCACTAATTTTTAGAGAAATGCAAATCAAAACTACAATGAGGTATCACCTCACACCAGTTAGAATGGGCGCCATCAGAAAATCTACAAACAATAAATGCTGGAGAGGGTGTGGAGAGAAGGGAACCCTCTTGCACTGTTGGTGGGAATGTAAATTGGTACAGCCACTATGGAGAACAGTATGGAGGTTTCTTAAAAAAGTAAAACAGAATTACCATATGACCCAGCAATCCCACTACTGGGCACATACCCAGAGAAAACCATAATTCAAAAAGACACATGTACCCCAACGTTCATTGCAGCACTATTTACAATAGCCAGGTCATGGAAGCAACCTAAATGCCCATCGACAGATGAATGGATAAAGAAGATGTGGTATATATACCCAATGGAATATTACTCAGCCATAAAAAGGAACAAAATTGGGTCATTTGTTGAGACATGGATCGATCTAGAGACTGTCATACAAAGTAAGTCAGAAAGAGAAAAACAAATATCGTATATTAATGCATATATGTGGAACCTAGAAAAAGGGTACAGATAAACCGGTTTGCAGGGTAGAAATTGAGACACAGATGTAGAGAACAAACGTATGGACACCAAGGGGGGATAGCGGTGGGGGGGTGGGGGGGTGGAGGGATGAATTGGGAAATTGGGATTGACATGTATATACTGATGTGTATAAAATTGATAATTGACTAAAAAGGACCTGCTGTATAAAAAAAAGTAAATAAAATGCAAAAATTAAAAAAAAAGAGCTTAGAAAAGAGGCCTATAGTTGAAGCTATTTAAAAGTAAAGTCAATGGGGTGATTAGGAGGGTATAGAATAAAAAGATAAAAGAGGATAGAATGGAGCCCTGAGAAAAGTGATGAAAAGCAGGAAGCAATCTAGCAACTGGGGAGCTGTAAAATGAAGGGAAGAAGGCAATCTTTTGTTGAATTTTCAATATTTTAAGTCTTTTTATCCTGAGAAAGAAAAAGAAAACCAGAAAACTTCCACTGACACTCCATGGAATCTATTGTGGTTTCTTGCACCCATTAAGCCATAGCACTTCTTGCGAGAGTACATATACTCCCTGCCCCAGTTACCACTTGCTTCTCAACTCTTTGCTGTCTATAGATTTTGGAAACTTTCACCATTGGTAGTGTTCTTAATGAGAAACAACAGAAACCACCAAATCAGCAAATTGGTACTCATCCTCCTTTGGTTGTCTTTAGCCATTGACACAATGAAATATTCAGATCTTGCCCCCAATTTTTACTGCTTCTCTGGTTTGTGGCTTTTTTGTCTCTGAGTCTGAATTGTTAATAATCAAATCTTCATAATTTCCTTTAGGACTCTCTTTTCCTAAATCCCTAAATATAGACACTCCTTAAATTTTGCGGGGGCACTTTTATTTCTTTCTACTCCTATAAATAAAGTCATCTCCTAGTATTGCTTCCATTATTTTACTATTCTTAATTTTCTTTATTTTTAAAGTTTTTTTCTTTGGGGATTTATTCACTTATAATGCTTGAATATCACCAAACTACATAAAACTTTCTTTTCTTCCTATATCCAATTCTGCACTTCAAAATTTTGGCAAAATTTTCTACTTAGATATATCACTGCAACTTTAATTCGTCATGCCTAGCAAAGAACTTGTCAACTTTTCCTTAAAAACTGTTTCTGCTCTTACCGTTCCACTTTGGTTAATGTCAAGAGCAGCACCTAGATATAAAATGTGTTTTTACCTTAACTGCCCCCATCTCCTGCAGGACTTCTGTTCTCTACTCTAAATTTATTATCAAACTTATACCTGCTATTGTTTTCACTTCTTCTCCCTGTTTTATAGTCTTAAATTAGCCAGCACCATTCTTGTTCTTTTCACTTAACAGTTATATTTTTGGAATCATCTAACTGGTCTTCCACATGTATTATCTATTTCTTCTAAGCCATCATCCATGCAGTGCTACAGAAATAAATACAAATGCATTTACACCATATATTTTCCAGAACAGATTTCAAGTGTCATAGGATATGACAAAGTAGCATAAATTAAGATGTGGCAAGCAGAAAGGGCAATAGGGCTGATATTACTCTGGGCCAGTAACAGGGCTAAAAGGAGATACTACATTCATCAATACACCTGCTTAAGACGGGCCATGGATTTGGTTCAGAACTTTCTAGCACAAGAGGAAAGTGGGAAACCTTGTCAGTTTCATTATTCATACTGTCTCTGATATAGAAAATAAACTAAGGGCAATCCACATCATCCACGAACTAACGTCGACTTACCTTCCAGTAGAACTGACCACAGTTTCCCTTCTTTAGCCCTTTAGTGAACCTGCATATCATTCTAGAAGACAACACATCTACCATCTTCACAGGCATTTATCTCACAGAACATGGAGAAAAGTTTGCTTCTACCTCTTCTATATCACTTAATTCTTTTTCTATTATGTTCATCTTCATATTTGTTATGATAAGCACTTGTCCTATATTTCTCCCTCTCTTACCTTCAGCTTCTATATATACTAAAAATTTATTTTGAATCTATCTCACTGCAGCTACCCAAATGTAGGCCCTTATCTCTTCTCTCCTGGCAGCCACATTCAACGGTTTCCCTGCTTCTGGCCTCACCTTCTCCAAACCACCTTGTATGGTCTACCACCTTTTAACATACAAACCGTTCCCTGGCACCTGGTGCATATTCCTCAATCAGAATCCATAAAACTCTATTTAATAATTTGTTTTCTTTCCCCTCTATTCTTGTAAGCTGATCTCTCTATATTTTCCTAGTTCTTCCAGTATAATTTCTGAAACAGAACATCACTCCTAAATAAATGAATGAATTAATAAACGAATGAATTTGCTGAACTAAAATGTGTAAGTTTTTTTTTTTTTTTTAAAGAATCATATTTTCTTGCTTTTTGACATAGTTCATTGAAGCTTTGGGGATGAACAGAACTCATCATAGCCTTAACAAAGGTTCCTGGTTAAAGAAATGCTGAGACATGCTTCTTTAAATTGCAACTATTTCTAAGAGTTATTATGCAACAGTGGGTTTTCAAAATGTTCTTCTGAAACGTTATTAATGTTCTTTGAACTTGGAAGAAGCTTCTCTTTTTCTGATTGCATCCTTTTATATTAGGTAATTAATGCAGTAAAAAAAGATTATTTGTTTTCAATTTTTCAAAATAAGATTTCATCAATAGGATTAAAATATCAGAAAGCATGTCTCTCCATTTTATGAAGCTAACAACAATGCATATGTTAGGGGTCAGAGATTACCACTGTCCTGAGAAACTTCAAGCACTTCAATAACTTGCCGTGTGATCAAAAACTCCGCATGGAAAAGTTTTACCAAAATTCATTCAGATTGACCTACTTTATTAGTTCTCCTTAGGAATCTAAGAAAATTCATGGTATTCACAAAGGAAGTTATTCTACTTCCAGTTACTCCCAGCAAATGGCAAGCAGAAATGAAAAACCCAAACCCACTACTTTTTCTTTTAAAATTTGTGTTCTGTAACCCATTACATCAGAGATTGTCTATTTCCAGTCCTCATATACAAATTCCTGATTTCAATATGGCCCAAGTCCATTGAAACTAACAGAAACATATTTACAGATTTTTAAATAATGTAAACAGTTACAATGCCCCTAGATACCTCTCCACATTGCAACCCTGTACAGTTCTCTGTTCTGTAAAGTTCACAAAATCCAAAGTGACAATGACTTAACAAAATCTTTGAGCTTGTACAATCTGAAAATATTTCTTGCAATGTGAAGCAGGAAGTTGATGTGGATGTGTATTAAAAGCTTAACATCGAAAGAAAAGGGCAAAATCCATTTAAGCAAGATCAAAGTGCATAAATCTTGCCAGTACACAACTGCAATGTAAACACTACAAAAGGTAAATAGAGTTGGAAAGATTCTCTCATCTGGATAGCTTAAGTGGTATGCCTTTGGGGAAGAAACTTTGTCTTTACAGGTATTGTGCTACTTTTGCAATGCCCCTGAGCACAGGGTAGAACCTGAACAAATAATCATATTTAATACTCTTGGGCCAATGCTATCATGTGAAGCATGGAATCTTTAATCATGATAATAGCAATAAATGGTGAGTAAATACACTTCTCTTTTCTTTCCCCCTTTATCTCTGTTACTACCCCCTTGACATTCTTCTACACCTCATCCCACAGATGGCATTTCTTGCCAAATTCACGTTTGGGCACCACCTGCTACTTGTAACAGTACCACTCTGTCGAAATATTTTTAGCACCTGCAAATTAAACTGTCCTTCAGGTGCAATCTCACATTTAATGAAAATGACACTTTGGCACGGGACATACGGCTGCCTTTATGACTCATTTGGCAGCTTGAGCTTATGTAAACAATGAACACATTTTGCTGCTCTCAGCATTAGGATCAATCGGATTCGCTAGTAAGGCAAAATTCTGACCAGCATTTGACTGGACGTCTCCCTTCCACCGACAATCCCCAACGAACAAGAACATCCAACTGAAATTGTAGAAATATTTTTTCTGAAAATGAATCAAATCTACTGGAAGGTTAATTAAGGCTTTTGGAGTACCTGTAAATTTAAAAGGTAGGACATACATTGGTTTTCTAGGACATAAATTACAGATAGTTCAACTGGACAGAAGATGGAATTAATGATTATAAACTCTCTTGTGCAACTTTAAGAGGAATAGTTAGTTTCACACCATGAAACATTCAGACAATCCTCTTGTAAAGCATATTAGGGGGTTCCAGACCAGACCAGAAGGAAAAAAAAACCACTGCAGAAGAACAGCCCTAATCACCTAACTCTGTGAATCAATCCTGACACCATTTATGAGAGGACAGGAAGGTTTGAAAATTCACATAAAAACACAAAATTCACAAAAAAAACACAAAAAATTCACAAAAAAACACAAAATTCACAAAAAAACACAAAAAATTCACAAAAAAACATATACACTCTTGTTCTCTTCACACTTAAAAGGTGATTTCACTGACATTATGACTATGTAGGAAGGAAAATCCTTACTAAATATATACCTTGAATTAACAACATAAAAATAAACAAATTCTTACTTCATTGTACATATATAAAAACTGTTCTGTGATAGGAGTCAAAGAAAACTGGATAGAAACGAGGCTTCTCCCACTCACTAGACTTGTAACTTCAAAAAATTAATTAACGTCAACTAGCCTCAGTTTCTTTATCTGTCAGAAGCATATGCCTCTGAGGGGTGCTGGGAGAATTACATTAGAAAATATATATACATCTACACCTACATATACACATATGTCTGTCTATCTGTCTATCTATCATCTCCCTCCCTACCTATCTATATCACTATATCACAGGGCTTCAAAATTGCTAGCTGTTATTATTTTAGAACACTGTTTATAAAACTTTGAGAAATATCCTATGTAAATATATCTTTTAAAGTTAATGGTGGGAATTCCCTGGCGGTCCAGTGGCTAAGACTCCATGCTTCCACTGCTGGGGGCCCGGGTTCGATCCCTGGTCAGGGAACTAAGATGCTGCAAGCTGCGTAGTGCCACCAAAAAAAAAAAGGGGGGGAAAAAAAGTTAATCGTAACAGAAACTTAGATTCCTAATGAAAGTAAGCTGAATCAGAAGCCAGCTGTAAACCTGTTAAAGACAACCGAGAAGAACAAAGACCAATTGTAAATTATGTAAATCGTATAACTTCATGTTTACAATTAAAAAAAATATTTCCAGTATCACAGCCTTAGACTTCAAAATACTTACAAGTTGCTGATGGGGA
Source organism: Aethalodelphis obliquidens (assembly GCF_003676395.1). Classification (NCBI taxonomy): domain Eukaryota; kingdom Metazoa; phylum Chordata; class Mammalia; order Artiodactyla; family Delphinidae; genus Aethalodelphis; species Aethalodelphis obliquidens. The sequence goes on along the minus strand of NW_020837949.1, from coordinate 78,731,738 downwards.
AAAATCCTCACCAGATGAAGGCTAGTGCACCACGATGGCAGCCATAGTGACTAATTTCTTCCCCTTTCAGCTCTGATGCAACGTAAGGGGCAAAAAAGGCCCCGAAGAATCAGAAGACCATGAATGGGAACTTCCAGCACATTGGGAATGCAGGGAATGCAGCATAAGGTCATCTCACATTCTTAGCTAACAGCCTAAGCATAATGGATATATCATTTTTGGCTGTGGAACACAAAAACCTCTGGCTGCCAAGGAACAGGCCTGGAAAAACTTTTGATGCTTAGCTGGCTGGGAAACTATGAACAGCTCTTGGGATAGTTTAACCCGAAGAAAGGTTCAAAATGAATCATGCCAGGAAAGAGAGAAGGGCTGATTACAATGGAAGATGAGCACAAACAGTAAGTGAAAATAAAACGTACTATTTATTTTGTCCCTTCCTTGTCCTTCTTATACATTATTTTAAACCACACTCATCCCAGAAAGAAACTCTGACATTAAGACTCAACAAATGCTCAAAATGCGAACTAGAAACTGGCAAAGCTAGGATGTGAACAAGAGATGAGTTTTTTTTACGGCGTCAAGCAGCATCAAATATTTATACCTATGTATTCTGTAATTTTTGTAATATGTCTCTAGGTTGCATATACACATACACTATTTATTATTTACTATTTTAATAAAGAGATCAGCTTTTAACTTTAATAAAAAATTAGTGGAAAACCTTGACACTTTCTACCACTTCAGACTCCTTTAAAAGGCATTCAAGGTCTTCACTATCCAGTGCCCCCCTGTATAATTCTAGACTCACCTCCCATTGCATTTCCCTCTGTTTCCTCCTCTCTTATCACTCTGGATTCTCAGAACTTTCATTCTTTCATGCAAATTCTCTATGAAGAATCAAGCCAAATTTTCAAGATCCTTTTCAAGTATTTCCCAAAAGTTCTTTCTTTAAATTCTTCCAGTGGAAATTTGTCTTCTGGGTTTCCACAATATTTTGTTTAGACTTCAATTAAAGTAGTTATACCATCTCACCTGCCCTAAATTATTCTTTACGATATAGGATGTTTCTTCACAAAGTTCTTTTGAGGCAGGGCTTTGTCATTCATCTTCAAATCTTCTCTGCTTCTTAAGATAGTACATTACCCTTTAAGTTCTAACTGAACTCAACTGAACACTACCTATTTATATAATTGTCTTACAGTTTGTAAACTGCCTTCACATAGATGATGGCAGAGTAACTGCACAGAGGTTAAGGTTAGGGGGCTGTCGCAGCATTCAGCTAAGCTCTACCACTTACTAACTGTGTGACCCTAAGCAAATTATTTAACATATCTGTGTCTCATCATAAGGTGAGAATATGGAGATGCTATAAGTATCAAATGACCTAATAGAGTTGAAACACATGGACGGAGAACAACAATAACTGTCATTATTTTCCCATGGTTCGTTACCTCTGCTTCATTGTTTATCCATGTGCTGTTCATCAGAAATCATTTAAGAAGAGTACCATTGAAGTAAACAAAAAAAAAAGTATCTTTTTTAAAAAATAGGGGTGGAAGGTAAAGGGCAGAAGCAAAGGGCAAATCAAGAGCTCCTTTTTTCACATCAGGTGCCATAATGAAAAAGAAGATCAAAACGAGTCAAAAACTAAAAAGATCGGCAGCCGCACTGTTCTTCACACCGACTTAGATAAAGACGCATGGACTTAAAATATTCAAAAGGAGGTTTGATTCTCAATGCTGGGGCTTGCCTAGCCGAGCAAGACTACATGTGCTGCAACATTTATAGGTGCTTTCCTTGTATATTTTCCTTGTATTAACAAATGTATACCATGAGTGTACTCATCATGTTTGCATTATTTAAATGATTATTGTTTTTAATTACATTATGTATAAGTAAGATTACAGGGGTGTGTATAATCATTATGAGGTAATTAAAATTATTTTGATTGTTAAAAGAATTTTTTAAAGTAGAGAAATGAATTCCTCAAAAACGTATCACTCCCATGGTTGCTGCCTCTCCCTTTCCTATAATTTTTTTTTCCAACTTAATCAATTTGATTCCCCAATTCCCAGGATATTCTATGCTTGAGCAGAACTTTTTGGCTGACTTTGCCCGTGTTCATGTAGTATTGCACATTTAGCTCCTCAGAATAACTATCTCCATCATTTCCACACCAGCTCCATCTGGAATCTCATTTTTCTCAATGCCATACTATTTCTTTCTCCTTACTCTCCATCAAGATTTTATCAATCATCAAGTTTTATTTCCATCTATCTCCTAAATATCTTTTATGTCTATTTTTATTATTCATGTCTTAGTTTAGGTCTTTAAAGTTTTCCCACACTTTAATAGCTTTCTGAGTTTCTTGTTATCAGTCTTACCTTCCTACATTTTTTCTTCTACATAATACCAAAAGTGACTTCATCAACATTCAGTTTGTTTACGCCAATCCATTGTGGGTTTTTTTGTTTGTTTTTGAAAAACTTTTTAATAGATCTTTATTGGAGTATAATTGCTTCACAATACTGTGTTAGTCTCTGCTGCACAACAAAGCGAATCAGCCATATGCATACCCACATCCCCATATCTCCTCCCTCTTGAGCTTCCCTCCCATCCTCCCTACCCCACCCCTCTAGGTCATTGCAAAGCACCGAGCCCATCTCCCTGTGCTATGCTGCTGCTTCCCACTAGCCAACTATTTTACATTCGGTAGTGTTGTCTATGTCGATGCTACTCTCACTTCGCCCCAGCTTTGCCCTCCCACCCCATGTCCTCAAGTCCATTTTCTATGTCTACCTCTTTATTCCTGCCCTGCAACTACGTTCATCAGTACCTTTTTTTTTTTTTTGGATTCCATATATATGTGTTAGCATACCATATTTGTTGTTCTTTCTGACTTACTTCACTCTGTATGACAGACTCTAGGACCATCCACCTCACTACAAATAACTCAGTTTCGTTTTGTCTTTATGGCTGAGTAACATTCCATTGTATACATGTGCCACATCTTCTTTATCCATTCATTTGTTGACGGACATTTAGGTTGGTTCCATGTCCTGGCTATTGTAAATAGTGCTGCAATGAACATTGTGGTACATGTCTCTTTTGTTTTTTTTTTTTTTTGCGGTACACGGGCCTCTCACTGTTGTGGCCTCTCACTGTTGTGGCCTCTCCCGTTGCGGAGCACAGGCTCCAGGTGCGCAGGTCCAGCGGCCACGGCTCACGGGCCCAGCCGCTCCGCGGCATGTGGGGTCCTCCCACACCGGGGCACGAACCCATGTACCCTGCATCGGCAGGCGGACCCTCAACCACTGTGCCACGAGGGAAGCCTGGTACATGTCTCTTTTTGAATTATGGTTTTCTCAGGGTATATGCCCAGTAGTGGGATAGGTGGATCATATGGTAGTTCTATTTTTATTTTTTAAGGAACCTCCATACTGTTCTCCATAGTGGCTGTATCAACTTACAAATCCCACCAACAGTGTAGGAAGTTTCCCTTTTCACCACACCCTTTCCAGCATTTACTGTTTCTAGATTTGTTGATAATGGCCATTCTGACCGGCATGAGGTGATACCTCACTGTAGTTTTGATTTGCATTTCTCTCATAATTAGTGATGTTGAGCATCTTTTCATGTGCCTCTTGGCCATCTGTATGTCTTCCTTGGTGAAATGTCTATTTAGGTCTTCTGCTCATTTTTTAACTGGACTGTTTGTTTTTTTGATATTGAGCTCCATGAGCTGTTTGTATATTCTGGAGATTCATCCTTTGTCTGCTGTTTCATTTGCAAATATTTTCTCCCATTCTGAGGGTTCTCTTTTGGTCTTGTTTATGGTTTCCTAAGCTTGTAAGTTTAATTAAGTACCATTTGTTTATTTCTGTTTTTATTTCTATTACTCTAGGAGGTGGGTCAAAAAAGATCATGCTGTGGTTTATGTCAAAGACTGATCTTCCTCTGTTTTCCTCTAAGAGTTTACATTTCAGTCTTTAATCCATTTGGACTTCAGTTTTGTGTATGGTGTAGGTAGTGTTCTAATTTCATTCTTTTACACGTAGCAGTCCAGTTTTCCCAGCACCACTTATAGAAGAGGCTATCTTTTCTCTATCGCATGTTCTTGTCTCCTTTGTCATAAGTTAGGTGCCCATATGTGCGTGGGTTTATCTCTGTGCATTCTATCCTGTACCACTGATCTATATTTCTGTTTTTGTGCCATACTGTCTTGAAGTTGGGGAGCCTGATTCCTCCAACTCTGGTTTTCTTTCTCAAGATTGCTTTGCTATTCGGGATCTTTTGTGTTTCCGTACGAATTGTGAACTTTTGGGTTCTAATTCTGTGAAAGATGCCATTGGTAGTTTGATAGGGATTGCACTGAATCTGTAGATTGCTTTGCGTAGTATAGTCATTTTCACCATATTGATTCTTCCAATCCAAGAACATGGTATATTTCTCCATCTGTTTATGTCATCTTGGATTTCTTTCATCAGTGTTTTATAGTGTTCTGAGCACAAGTCTTTCGCCTCCTTAGGTAGGTTTATTCCTAGGTATTTTATTCTTTTTGTTGCAATGGTAAATGGTAGTGTTTCCTTAATTTCTCTTTCTGATTTTTCATTGTTGGTGTATAGGAATGCCAGAGATTTCTGTGCATTAATTTTGTATCCTGCAACCTTAGCAAATTCACTTATTAGTTCTAGTAGTTTTCTGGTGGCATGTTCGGATTTTCTATGTATAGTATCATGTCATTGGCAAACAGTGACAATTTTATTTCTTCTTTTCCAATTTGTATTCTTTTTATTTCTTTTTCTTCTCTGAATGCTGTGGCTAGGACTTCCAAAACTATGTTGAATAAGAGTGGCGAGAGTGGACATCCTTGTCTTCTTCCTGATCAGTGGAAATGCTTTCAGTTTTTCACCAATGTGTGTGATGCTTGCTGTGGGTTTGTCATATATGGCCTTTATTATGTTGAGGTAGGTTCCCTCTGTGCCCATTTTCTGGAGAGTTTTTATCATAAATGGGTGTTTAATTTTGTCAAAAGCTTTTCCTGCCTCTATTGAGATAATCATATGGTTTTACTTCCTAAATTTGTTAATGTGGTGTATCATATTGATTGATTTGCATATATTGAAGAAATCTTGCATCCCTGGGATAAATCCCACTTGATCATGATGTATGATACTTTTAATGTATTGCTGGATTCTGTTTGCTAGTATTTTGTTCAGGATTTTTGCATCTATGTTCATCAGTGATATTGGTCTATAATTTTCTTTTTTTTGTGATATCTTTTTCTGGTTTTGGTATCAGGGTGATGGTGGCTTCGTACAATGAATTTGGGAGTATTTCTCCCTCTGCAATTTTTTGGAAGAGTTTGAGAAGGACTGGTGTTAGCTCTTCTCTAAATGTTTGATAGGATTCACCTGAGAAGCCACCTGGTCCTGGGCTTTTGTTTGTTGGAAGATTTTTAATTACAGTTTCAATTTCATTACTCGCGAGAGGTCTGTTTATATTTTCTAATTCTTCCTGGATCAGTCTTGGAAACTTGTAGTACCTTTCCAAGAATTTGTCCATCTTTTCATGGTTGTCCATTGTATTGGCGTATAGATGTTTGCAGTAGTCTCTTATAATCCTCTGTATTTCTGCAGTGTCAGTTGTGATTTCTCCTTTTTCATTTCTAATTTTATTGATTTGCGTCCTCTCCCGTTTTTTCTTGATGAGTCTGGCTAATGGTTTATCAATTTTGTTTATCTTCTCAAGGAACCATCTTTTAGTTTTATTGATCTTTGCTATTGTTTTCTTCATTTCTATTTCATTTATTTCTGCTCTGATCTTTATGATTTCTTTCCTTCTACTGACTTTGGGCTTTCTTTGTTCTTCCTTCTCTAGTTGTTTTAAGTGTAGGGTTAGATTTTTTATTTGAGATTTTTCTTGTTTCTTGAGGTGATATTGTATTGCTATAAACTTCCCTCGTAGAATTGCTTTTGCTGTGGCCCATAGGTTTTGGGTTGTCATGTTTTCATTGTCATTTGTTTCTATGTATTTTTTTGTTTCTTCTTTGATTTCTTCAGTGATCTCTTGGTTATTTAGTAGTGCACTGTTTAGCCTCCATGTATTTGTGTTTTCAGTTTTTTTCCTGTAACTGATTTCCAATCTCAGAGTTGTGCTCAGAAAAGATGCTTGATATGATTTCAATTTTCTTAAATTTTCCGAGGCCTGATTTGTGACCCAAGATGTGATCTATCCTGGAGAATGTTCCACGTGCACTTGAGAAGAAAGTGTATTCTGCCACTTTTGGGTGGAATATTCTATAAATATCAACTAGATCTATCTGGTCTATTGTGTTATTTAAAGCTTGTGCTTCCTTATTTATTTTCTGTTTGGAGGATCTGTCCATTGGTGTAAGTGGGGTGTAAAGTCCCCTACTATGACTGTGTTACTGTCAATTTCCCCTTTTATGGCTGTTAGCATTTGCCTTATGTATTGAGGTACTCCTATGTTGGGTGCATAAACATTTATAATTGTTATATCTTCTTCTTGGATTGATCCTTTGATCATTATGTAGTATCCCTCCTTATCTCTTGTAACAGTCTTTATTTTAAAGTCTATTTTATCTGATACGAATATTGCTACTCCAGCTTTCTTTTGATTTCCATCTGCATGGAGTATCTTTTTCCATCCCTTCACTTTCAGTCTGTATGTGTCCCTAGGTTTGAAGTGGGTCTCTTGTAGACAGCATATATTTGGGTATTGTTTTTGTGTCCATTCAGCCAGACTGTGTCTTTTGGTTGGGGCATTTAATCCATTTACATTCAAGGTTATTATCGATATGTATGTTCCTATTACCATTTTCTTAACTGTTTTGGGATTGTTATTGTGGGTCTTTTTCTTCTCTTGTGTTTCCTGCCTAGAGAAGTTTCTTTAGCATTTGTTGTAAAGCTGGTTTGGTGGTGCTGAATTCTCTTAGCTTTTGCTTGTTTGAAAAGCTTTTGACTTCTCCATCGAATCTGAATCACATCCTTGCTGGGTAATCTCGGTTGTAGGTTTTTCTTTTTCATCACTTTAAATATATGTTGCTATTCATTCCCTTCTGGCCTGCAGAGTTTCTGCTGAAAAATCAGCTGATAACCTTATGGGAATTCCCTTGTATGTTATTTTTTGTTTTTCCCTTGCTGTTTTTAGTATTTTTTCTTTGAATTTAATTTTTGATAGTTTGATTAATATATGCCTTGGTGTGTTTTTCCTAGAGTTTATCCTGTATGGGACTCTCTGTGCTTTCTGGACTTGACTGACTATTTCCTTTCCCGTGTTAGGGAAGTTTTCAACTATAATCTCTTCAAATATTTTCTCAGACCCTTTCTTTTTCTCTTCTTCTTCTGGGACCCCCTATAATTCAAATGTTGGTGCATTTAGTGTTGTCCCAGAGGTCTCTGAGATTGTCTTCAAATTCTTTTCATTCTTTATCTTTATTCTGCTCCTCGGCAGTTATTTCCACCCTTTTGTCTTCCAGCTCACTGATTCATTCTTCTGCCTCAGTTATTCTGTAATTGATTCCTTCTAGAGTATTTTTCATTTCAGTTATTGTGTTGTTCATCTCTGTTTGTTCTTTAGTTCTTCTAGATCTTGTTAAACATTTCTTGTATTTCCTCAATCTTCTTCCATTCTACTTCTGAGATTCTGGATCATCTTTACTATCATAACTCTGAATTCTTTTTCTGGTAGTTTCCCTATTTCCTCTTCATTTTTTTGGTCTTGTAGGTTTTTACCTTGCTCCTTCATTTGTGACATATTTTTAAATTTTTTTTTGAGTGGGATTGTGTTCCTGTCTTACTGGTTGTTTGGCCTGAGGCTTCCAACACTGGGGTTTGTAGGCTATTTGGCAGAGCTGGGTCTTGGTGCTGAGATGAGGAACTCTGTGAAGCCCCACTCCAATGAATATTCCTTGGGGTCTGAGGTTCTCTGTTAGTCCAGTGGTTTGGACTTGGAGCTCCCACCACAGGAGCTTTGGCCTGACCCCAGGCTTGTGAACCAAGATCCTGCAAGCCACTTGGGAGCCCAGCAGGCTTCCTGGGCTTGAGTGGGTGGGGCAATCACCTTCCGCTCCTCTCCTGCTCTTCCCGGATGGCTCTTCCTGCTTGCTTCCCCTGATCTCCCCACGGTCCCTCCTATGCCCTCAAGGACCCATGCAGTCTGGAGGGGACCTTGGAGGGCAGGGGACTGGCCTGGGAGCTCAGCAGGCTCCTTGGGTCCGAGTGGGTGGGGCAACACCCTCCACTCCTGTTCCACTCCTCCCGGAGGGCCCCTCCCATCTGCCTCTCCTGATTTCCCCAGCCTCAGGGGCGCCGATCCTATCTGGCCTCCACTTCTCCTCCCGCCTCAGTCCCCCTATGTCCAACTGGTGTTCCTCCTGTCTCCTTGGGTGTCAGAGTCCCCCAAACGTGGCCAGCAGGCACCTTGGTTGTGGGGAGACCCTAACTCCATGTCTTCCCACACCACCATCTTGACTCCTCCTCTCCCAATCCATTGTTTAACATTCTCCTTCATACAATTTTGGTTGGAATATAAATTGGTCTGGCAGTTTCTTATAAAACCAAACATATATCTACCCTATGATCCAGCCATTCCACTAATTGCCATTTAACTGAGAGACCTCAAAGCTTATGCCCACAACTGGACTTGAACAATAATGGCTAGAGCAGGTTTTTAAGCCGAGGTGTGTATCAATGGGAGAACAGATAAACACAATGTGGTGTAGCCATACAGTTAAATACTTCTCAGAAATAAAAAGAAACAAATTACTGATAGATGCAATGACATGGATGAATTTCAAAAACATTTAAACAAAGGAGCATCTATTGTGTGTAATTCCATTTATGTGAGTTTCTAGAATAGGCAAGAGTAATCTATTGTGGAAAATTCAGAACAGTGGATTCCTCTGGGAAGAAGGGTGTAGAGATTGATTAGGAAAGGGCAGGAGAAAACTTCCTGAGGTGTTTCTGACCTTGATTGGCATTTGGGGTACAGGAGTATATCATTTGTCACAACTCAGTGAGTACTACACTTAAGATTAGTGCATTTCATTGTATAAATTTCATCTGAATAGAAAAAATACACAAATATTGAACTCATATCATTGTTAATCACATGAGAATGGTGTGATGGTCTCTGAAATCTACTTTGAATTCATAAAAAAAGATGGTTGATGAAGAGGAATGGATGGATAGATATGTGATAAATTATAGAAAATTATAAATTTGTAGAATATAGATTGAGGACAAATATGTATCACTGTCAAATCCCTTCAACTTACCTGTATTTGAAATTGTTCATAGCAAAATAATTTTAAAATACCTCTATGCCTCCTGAAACAAAAAGTAGTATGTTTTTACTAACTTTCGGCTAAGGTGAGCTAAGGCACATATAATGATTAGGACAAATTAAGAAAATACAGCCTGTAAATTATTATAGGTGGTGAATAAAAACATTTACTTTTTTTCTTTACTAATACTTATCTTTATGGCTTAGTCTTACATTCAAACTGCAGCAAAATCGAGAAATTCAAACAATATAACTGGGTCTGAGCTCCAAACATCACTTAGATTTTCATAGAGAAGCAAATTTGATCTGATAAAATCTTCAATGTATGGTTGATTTTCTATATCTAGATAGCATGTTATGTTCTTTTTACTTAAATATTATGGTTTTTAACGTCTTGTATTCAAATAGGAACTTTTTCATATTGTAATTGCCTACGTGCTGTAGAACTATGTTTGGAAAGTAAATTGGTAATAAATATTTAGTTTGTGAATTTTTTTTAAGAAAATACATATTGCTGTATTTTGGTTTTGTCTTTCTGTCCTGCTGACTGATTTATTTCTATCATGTATATCTTACAATCATTTCTCTATTTTGGTGAATTTCTCAAATTACAGAAACATAGTGTTAAGCACAAAGTAGGTTTTAAGGAGAGTGATTAGAATATTAATCTAATTTAAACCAAATGGATCTATCATGAGTTCATATGACTATCTGTCATCATTACTTATGATTTGATACTTATCTACTAAAATGTGGTGTATTTCCACTCTCTTATCTTGTAAGTATGTGGTCTTTTTTATTGACTGCTTGTGAAAGAAGAGTTCTTCAATATTTAAATATGAGAATGATATAATTATGTGCTTTATTCATTGTATATTAGAGTGCCTTTTTCCATTGCAGATTTTGAGAGTTGTATAATGATGTCCTTTCATTTACAAGTACAATGTATAATGATTTATAGGTCTGTGTTTTATCATGATAAATATAGATTAGAAATATTTTGATATAATACTTTAGATTTAATACAGTTACCTCAACTATAATATTTGTAGGCATTTCTATAATTTTGGACTATTTATTCTTAAATGCAGGAAGCTGAAATATTTACAAGTGATTCCTTGTATTAGGTTCTAAACAAATAAGTTCATACCCATCATCATAAACTGTCCTTTTATCATTTACATTATGTTTTTAAATTATGTTAAGTATAAACTACTGTATGAACAGACGAGATGATTTGTTATTTGAGAAAATCAGAGGAATTTCATGAAGGAAATAATTTCATAGAAGAATTTTTCATTACCTCATATGGTTATACATGCATATACACACATATAATGCACATATTCTTGAGGTAATAATTTGGATATTGATTTTGATTATACTTAAACCTTAATGACTCAATACAGATTTTTTTTCCCAATGAATTTCTATAAAATTGAAAAGGTCTGGGAAAAAGACAATTTTAAAAAATATTTTGTCATTACAGGAGAGATCAACATTAAATGGAATATGTATAATGTAAATGCTGCTCTCTAAAAAAAAATCATGCTATCAATAGAGTCCATGTTCATAAAGTAATTATAATATTTTTCATACAATACAAACTAAAAATAAATTTTGAACTTGGATGAGGAAAACCAAGGCAGCCCACTTCCATTTCCTACATCCAAAGAAAATAAAACTTTCTGTTTAGAAAAATCATTGCTCCATGATAAAAAGTAATTTGTACGATCTTACTTAATCGATGACTTCACACTAAACCTTTCCCATAAAGAGAAAATTGGTAGAGGTTCAAGAAACATGGTATTTCCTAACTCACCTCATTTTAAATTAGAGCACGTTTTTCTTCCCTTTGCCAGAAAGTTCATCACATTTTTTTACACAGTGTACTTACTCTACTTTATTAAATAAGATGGAAAAGTGCATTTAAGTGAATGTGATTTACTTTTTAAAAGTTTCAGTGCTTGAGCAAGGAGCTAAAAAAAAAAAAGAAAAACCCATACCAAAGAGGTATAGTACAGGGTGATTTAAATTCTCTTAGAAGGAAGAAAAACATAGCAGTAACTCCTTTCAACTCTTTCTCCAATCTGTAGTCATATCTCACTCATTTGGTAACATTTAAAATAAGAGGAATGATGTACGTTTAAGAGACATTTCATAGAAATAAATACATCTTTTGAAAAACATTTATATAAAGAGAATGAGAATATAAGTCTCAGATTATGAGAAAATATTTGCAAAAGACATCTGATAAAAGACTGTTATCCAAGATAGACAAAGAACTCTTAAAATTCTATAAGAAAACAAACAACTGAATTAAAAAATGGGCCAAAGACTTTAATAGACATCTCACTAAAGAAGATATGCAGAAGGCAAATAAGCACAGAAAGATCTCCATATCACATGTCATTAGGAAAATGCAAATTAAAACGAGATACCGCTACACATCTATTAGACTGGCCAAAATCCAGAACACTGACAATACTAAATGCTGGCAAGGATTTGGAGCAGTGGGAACTCTCATTTATTGGTGGTGTGAATTCCAAATGACACAGCCACTATGGAAGACAGTTTGGTGGTTTTTACAAAAACTAAACATACTCTCACCATATGGCCCAACAACTGTGCTCCTTGGTATTTACCCAAAGGAGTTAAAAAGTTATATCCACACAAAAACCTGCCCATGATGTTTATAGCGGCTTTATTCAAAGTTGCTAAAACTTGGAAGCAAACAAAATGTGCTTCAGTAGGTGAATCCAGACAATGGAATATTATTCAGAGCTAAAAAGAATGAGCCTATCAAGCCATGAAAAGACATGCAGGAAACTTAAATGCATATTAGTAAGTGAAAGAAGCCCATGTGAAAAAGGTACACACTGTATGGTGTGATTTCAACAACATGACATTCTGGAAAAGGCAAAACTATGGAGACAGTAAAAAGATCAGGGGTTGCTGGGATTAAGGGGAAGAAAAGAATGAATAGGTTGAGCACAGAGGATTTTTGGGTCAGTGGTTACACTGACAAACTTTGTATGATACTATAATAGATCACACAAAGTATATATATGTCATTATACATTGGTCCAAACACCAAGAGTGAACTCTAATATAAACTACAGACTTTGGGTGATAATGATGTGTCAGTGTAGGTACATCAACTGTAACAAATGTACACTTTGGTGGGGGATGTTGATAACAGGGAAGCTAAGCATGTGTGGGAGTAGGGCTATGAGGAAAATCTCTATCCCCTTCATTCAATTTTACTGTAAACCTAACTGAAAGTGCTCTAAAATACAAGGCCTATTATTTTCAAATAATTATAATAACATATTATCCTAAATTAACAGTATTCTTCTATGCATTAAGAACTCTAATTGCAGTTCAATCCTTTCCTATCATGTTAAGAACACTTTTTTCTACTCTTAGCTAACATATTTTAATTAGTCAGAAAAATTCATTTGAATTATTTTTCAACCTTAAAAAGGTAACATATTTTATTTTATTTTATTTTTTAACATCTTTATTGGGGTATAATTGCTTTACAATGGTGTGTTAGTTTCTCCTTTATAACAAAGTGAATCAGTTATACATATACATATGTTCCCATATCTCTTCCCTCTTGCGTCTCCCTCCCTCGCACCCTCCCTATCCCACCCCTCCAGGCGGTCACAAAGCACCGAGCCGATATCCCTGTGCCATGCGGCTGCTTCCCACTAGCTATCTACCTTACATTTGTTAGTGTATATATGTCCATGACTCTCTCTCGCCCTGTCACAGCTCACCCTTTATTTTATTTTTAAAATATTAAGGTAATGAATTAAGAGGTTTCCTACTTACTGAATCATCCTTGTAACACTAGAATTGATTTCATGCGTTTATTTGGAATATCTGGATACTCATAAATGTATTTGTTTCTAGTTTTCCTTTTTGTCTGATATTACTGGTGATACTATAGCTCCAAATGACTTGAATGGCTTAAAAGCCTTTTAATCTTTGTCTATGCCCTCAGACATTTCTTAGAGGTTTCATACAATTATCTCACCCACATATTTTATACATGATTCAAAGTTAAATTGATAGATTGAAATCTTGCCAACAAACAAATGAACAAAACCACTTAAGCAACACAAAAATAAAAGCAAATATGTAATACCAATTTATTTCTTTTAAATTCTCTTAAAATTCAGGTGTATACTCAATTTCCACTTAATTCTTTTCTCTCTGAAAAGTAGCTCAGAATCTACAGATGGCAAAACTGGTATTTGTGAATTCTAGTAACAGTTGTATTCAGAAAAAAGCCAATTTTATACAATCATAAAATTTACTTTGCCAAAATATTTCTGAATATGTAATCACACAAAAAATTTTTACTCTGTGAAATAAAAAGTCAATTTTGTAAGTGCAATGGAAAAAGTTTCATCCTGCTATCTGCCCATTTCCTAGGACTTGGCAATAGCTCAAGCCCTTTTTCAAGGACTGCACTGACTGGGGGCTTTTCCTCTGTAGTTAGGCCCTTGAATTCTCGGGAAAGGAAATATCTATGACAATGTGGCCTGATTCTTAAAATAAAATAATGATTTAGGGACCAGGGAGTATTTAGGTCAATTTTTACTTGACACAGACCTTGGCAACTCTTTAATGAGTGTTATTATAGGTAGAAACTAATTATCTTGATTGCAAAACTAGCAAAGCTTCAGCATTTATTTCTATCATTCTCTGATCAGAAAGTGTTCTCAAAAATGCCAGAAATATAGGATCTCTTCAAAGAAGAAAAACATGTTCAGCTGTGATATAATTAGCAGTTTCTATGGCTTTTGCTCTTAAGAGACAATAATAGTTTTGATTCTTGAAAATGTCTAATTATGTGGGGAAGGAAATTCAAGGCAGAAAAGAAGATGATTTACAGGATAATTTTCAAAGTAATTAGAATTTGCAGAAAACAATTCTTATTACACACGGTTTAATCTTCAAGATTTTATTATTCCTTAAGAAATAATAATTCAAATTTAACATTAGCTACCATTTTTTGTACTTTCCTAATCTCACTGTATTGAAAACAAACAACTTATTGTTACTTTAATAAAACAACCTGCACTTACTTTGAGATTTTTTTTTTTTTAGGATTACATCTATATGAACTGGAGACTAGTGAGTTTTTTTAACATTGGAAGTACTCTATTATATGTATAAAATTATATCACATCCCAATAAGTTAAAATTTAAGGTTGCAATACAAAATTTAAAGTTGTAACATAAAATGTATAATTTCTGGTCTTATATTTGAATTTTGCCTCTGTCTTTGCCCTAAGAATCTATCTAGTTTTTCTTTACTGGATGCTCTGGACAAAAGGATATTTACATAGAAATAATATTTATCATATTATTTAATATTTAATATTATTTAATATTTAATGATAATATCAATAATATTATCATTCTATTATACACAGAAATAATATTATCACATATTTTAAATACTATGTTGCTGTTTTGTCATCCAGTTTATTATTTAAAATAAAACATTATTAGTCCTAGTCTAGTTCAAGTGTAAAACAGTTAATTCATATTGATCTATTCTGAAAACAACTTTTTTTTTAACTACCTGAGGCTTTTTTGAACCTACAAGTCACCATCTCCACCACTATTTAAAGAAAATTCCTAACATTTAACAGGACATGTAGTTGTGGGAGATTTTATGGGCTATTATAAAGGTGCTAGCAGTTGTACTAACCTAACACTGTCTTGGTAGAATGATTCAAGCAGAGTAAGGTGGGTCTTACTAGCCTTTCATAGAGATCTTATCAGTGATTGTTGCTTAAAATTCCAACCAACCTGTTCAAAGGATACACTAAGGTAGTGTTTATAACTCCCCAATTAAAATGGAAGCAAAAGTTACTAATTTAAGAAGGCCAATATTAGAATAATTACAAAGTCTGAACTAGACCACATCACAGTAAACCTAGTCTAAATAATGAACACACACATACACACACACCACACAAACATTCTTGCATGCCAATGTCAATTTAGTTGAGATATAAGTAGTCCACTCACATAATGGAACAAAGCTGTTCTGTCTCTATGTTTCTTCTTTAACAATCAAAGATGTACTATGTTTTGGTAGTTTAGCCTAGTCCTCAGTTTTAATGTAGGATTAGAGTGCAGACTCTGATTAAGTAGGTCTGGGTGGGCTCTGAGAGTCTGTCTTTCTAACAAATTCCCAGCAGATGCATATGCTGCTAGTTCCATGGCCAAACTCCTGGTAATAAGGGTTTATACCAGCTAAGCTTTCAATGATTTGAGCTACGCATAAATAACATAATCCATTCTGTGAACCATGGTTGGATAAAATCCTTTTACTGTGGCAAATCTTGGCTTTTTGAAAAGTATGCAACTGTATTTTCCAAAGTATATAACTTGGGAGGAGCTTAAAGATGGTGAAGTGTAAGACGCAGAGATCACCTTCCTCCCCACAAATACATCAGAAATACACCTACATGTGGAACAACTCCTACAGAACACCTACTGAACACTGGCAGAAGACCTCAGACCTCCCAAAAGGCAAGAAACTCCCCACGTACCTGGGTAGGGCAAAAGAAAAAAGAAAAAAACAGAGACAAAAAATAGGGACAGGACCTGCGCCAGAGGGAGGGAGCTGTGAAGGAGGAAAGGTTTCCACACACTAGGAAGCCCCTTCGCGGGCAGACTGCAGGTGGCGGAGGGGGAAGCTTTGGAGCCGTGGAGGAGAGCGCAGCCACAGGGGTGTGGAGGACAAACCGGAGAGATTCCTGCACAGAGGATCGGTGCCGACCGGCACTCACCAGCCCGAAAGGCTTGTCTGCTCACCCGCCGGGGCGGGCAGGGCTGGGAGCTGAGGCTCGGGCTTTGGTCGGAGCGCAGGGAGGACTGGGGTTGCTGGGGTGAACACATCCTGCAGGGGGTTAGTGCACCACGGCTAGCCAGGAGGGAGTCCGGGAAAAGTCTGGAGCTGCCGAAGAAACAAGAGACTTTTTCTTGCCTCTCTGCTTCCTGGTGCGCGAGGAGAGGGGATTAAGAGCGCTGCTTAAAGGAGCTTCAGAGACGGGCGTGAGCCGCGGCTAACAGCGCGGACCCCAGAGACGGGCATGAGACGCTAAGGCTGCTGCTGCCGCCACAAAGAAGCCTGTGTGCAAGCACAGGTCACTATCCACAACCCCCTTCCGGGAGCCTGTGCAGCCCGCCACTGCCAGGGTCCCGGGATCCAGGGACAACTTCCTCGGGAGAACGCACGGCGTGCCTCAGGCTGCTGCAACGTCACGCAGGCCTCTGCCGCCACAGGCTCGCCTCGTACTCTGTACCCCTCCCTCCCCCCGGCCTGAGTGAGGGGCCCCGAATCAGTGACTCCTTTAACCCCATCCTGTCTGAGCAAAGAACAGACACCCTCAGGCGACCTACATGCAGCGGCGGGGCCAAACCGAAAGCTGAACCCCGGTAGCTGTGCGAACAAAGAAGAGAAAGGAAAATTCCTCCCAGCAGCCTCAGGAGCAGAGGATTAAATCTCCACAATCAACTTGATGTACCCTGCATCTGTGGAATACCTGAATAGACAATGAATCATCCCAAATTGAGGAGGTGGACTTTGGCAGCAAAGATATATTTTTTTTTTTCCCTTTTTCTCTTTTTGTGTGTATGTGTTTATGTGTATGCTTCTGTGTGTGATTTTGTCTGTATAGCTTTGCTTCTACCATTTGTCCTAGGGTTCTGTTTCTTGTTTTTACTTTTTAAAAATTTTTTCTTAATAATTATTTTTTAATAACTGTATTTTATTTTATTTTACCTTCTTTCTTTCTATTCTTTCTCCCTTATATTCTGAGCTGTGGGGATGAAAGGCTCTTGGTGCTCCAGCCAGGCATCAGGGGTGTGCCTCTGAGGTGGGAGAGCCAAGTTCAAGACACTGGTCCACAAGACACCTCCCAGCTCCATGTAATATCAAATGGTGAAAACCTCCCAGAGATCTCCATCTCAATGCCAAGACCCAGCTCCACTCAACGACCAGCAAGCTACAGTGCTGGACACCCTATGCCAAACAACTAGCAAGACAGGAACACAACCCCACACATTAGCAGAGAGGCTGCCTAAAATCATAGTAAGGCCACAGACACCCCAAACACACTACCAGACGTTGACCTGCCCACCAGCAAGACAATATCCAGCCTCATCTACAAGAACACAGGCACTAGTACCCTCCACAAGGAAGCCTAAACACCCCACTGAACCAACCTTAATCACTGGGGACACACACCAAAAACAACGGGAACTACGAACCTGCAGCCTGCGAAAAGGTAACCCCAAACACAGTAAGTTAAGCAAAATGAGAAGACAGAAAAACACACAGCAGATGAAGGAGCAAGATAAAAACCCACCAGACCTAACAAATGAAGAGGAAATAGGCAGTCTACCTGAAAAAGAATTCAGAATAATGATAGTAAAGATGATCCAAAATCATGGAAATAGAAAGGAGAAAATACAAGAAACGTTTAACAAGGACCTAGAGGAACTAAAGAGCAAATAAACAGTGATGAACAATACAATAAATGAAATTAAAAATTCTCTAGAAGGGATCAATAGCAGAATAACTGAGGCAGAAGAATGGATAAGTGACCTGGAAGATAAAATAGTGGAAATAGCTACTGCAGAGCAGAATAAAGAAAAAAAAATGAAAAGAATTGAGGACAGTCTCAGACACCTCTGGGACAACATTAAATGCACCAACATTCGAATTACAGTTGTCCCAGAAGAAGAAGAGAAAAAGAAAGGGACTGAGAAAACACTTGAAGAGATTATAGTTGAAAACTTCCCTAATATGAGAAAGGAAATAGTTATTCAAGTCCAGTAAGCACAGACAGTCCCATACAGGATAAATCCAAGGAGAACATGCCAAGACGCATATTAATCAAACTATGAAAAATTAAATGCAAAGAAAAAATATTAAAAGCAGCAAGGGAAAAACAACAAGTAACACATAAGGGAATCCCCATAAGGTTAACAGCTGATCTTTCAGCAGAATCTCTGCAAGCCAGAAGGGACTGGCAGGACATATTTAAAGTGATGAAGAAGAAAAACCTACAACCAAGATTATTCTACCCATCAAGGATCTCATTCAGATTTGAAGGAGAAATTTAAAACCTTTACAAACAAGCAAAAGCTAAGAGAATTCAGCACCAACAAACCAGCTCTACAACAAATACTAAAGGAACTTCTCTAGGCAGGAAACACAAGAGAAGGAAAAGACCTACAATAACAAAACAATTAAGAAAATGGTAATAGGAACATACATACTGATAATTACCTTAAATGTAAATGTATTAAATGCTCCAACCAAAAGACACAGACTGGCTGAATGGATAGAAAAACAAGACCTGTATATATGCTGTCTACAGGAGACGCACTTCAGACCTAGGGACACATACAGACTGAAAGTGAGGGGATGGAAAAAGATATTCCATGCAAATGGAAATCAAAAGAAAGCTGGAGTAGCAATTCTCATATCAGACAAAATACACTTTAAAATAAAGACTATTACAAGAGACAAAGAAGGACACTACATAATGATCAAGGGATCGATCCAAGAAGAAAATATAACAATTGTAAATATTTATGCACCCAATATAGGAGCACCTCAATACATAAGGCAAATACTAACAACCATAAAAGGGGAAATCAACAGTAACACAATCATAGTAGGGGCCTTTAACACCCCACTTTCACCAAAGGACAGATCATCCAAAATGAAAATAAACAAGGAAACACAAGCTTTAAATGATACATTAAAGAAGATGGACTTAATTGATATTTATAGGACATTCCATCCAAAAACAACAGAATACACATTCTTCTCAAGTGTTCATGGAACATTCTCCAGGATAGATCATATCTTGGGTCACAAATCAAGCCTCGCTAAATTTAATTGAAATCGTATCAAGTATCTTTTCTGACAAAAACACTATGAGACTAGATATCAATTACAGGAAAAGATCTGTAAAAAATACAAACACATGGAGGCTAAACAATACACTACTAAATAACCAAGAGGTCACTGAAGAAATCAAAGAGGAAATCAAAAAATATCTAGAAACAAATGACAATAAAAACACGACGACCGACAACCTATGGGATGCAGCAAAAGCAGTTCTAAGAGGGAAGTTGAGAGCAATACAATCCTACCTTAACAAACAAGAAACAACTCAAATAAACAGTCTAACCTTACACCTAAAGCAATTAGAGAAAGAAGGACAAAAAAATCCCCAAAGTTAGCAGAAGCAAAGAAATCTTAAAGATCAGATCAGAAATAAATGAAAAAGAAATGAAGGAAATGATAGCAAAGTTCAATCAAACTAAAAGCTGGTTCTTTGAGAAGATAAACAAAATTGATAAACCATTAGCCAGACTCATCGAGAAAAGAAGGGAGAAGACTCAAATCAATAGAATTAGAAATGTAAAAGGAGAAGTAACAACTGACACTGCAGAAATACAAAGGATCATGAGAGATTACTACAAGCAACTCTATGCCAATAAAATGGACAACTGAAAGAAATGGACAAATTCTTAGAAACGCACAACCTTCCGAGACTGAACCAGGAAGAAATAGAAAATATGAACAGACCAATCACAAGCACTGAAATTGAAACTGTGATTAAAAATCTTCCAACAAACAAAAGCCCAGGACCAGATGGCTTCCCGGGCGAATTCTATCAAACATTCAGAGAAGAGCTAACACCTATCCTTCTCAAACTCTTCCAAAATATAGCAGAGGGAGGAATGCTCCCAAACTCATTCAAGAAGCCACCATCACCCTGATACCAAAACCAAAGATGTCACAAAGAAAGAAAACTACAGGCCAATATCACTGATGAACATAGATGCAAAAATCCTCAACAAAATACTAGCAAACAGAATCCAGTAGCACATTAAAAGGATTATACACCATGACCAAGTGAGGTTTATCCCAGGAATGCAAGGATTCTTCAATATACGCAAATCAGTCAATGTGATAACACCATATTAACAAATCGAAGAACAAAAAGCATATGATCATCTCAATAGATGCAGAGAAAGCTTTCAACAAAATTCAATACCCATTTATGATAAAAACCATCCAGAAAGTAGGCATAGAGGGAACTTTCCTCAATATAATAAAGGCCATATATGACAAACCCACAGCCAACATTGTTCTCAATGGTGAAAAATTGAAACCATTTCCTCTAAGATCAGGAACATGATAAGGTTTCCCACTCTCACCACTACTATTCAACACAGTTTTGGAAGTTTCAGCCACAGCAAGCAGAGAAGAAAAAGAAAAAAAGGAGTCCAAATTGGAAAAGAAGAAGGAAAGCTGTCACTGTTTGCAGATGACATGATACTATACATAGAGAATCCTAAAGATGCTACTATAAAACTACTAGAGCTAATCAATGAATTTGGTAAAGTAGCAGGATACAAAATTAATGCACAGAAATCTCTTGCATTCCTATACACTAATGATGAAAAATCTGAAAGTGAAATTACGAAAACACTCCCATTTACCACTGCAACAAAAAGAATAAAATATCTAGGAATAAACCTACCTAAGGAGACAGAAGACCTGTATGCAGAAAATTATAAGACACTGATGAAAGAAATTAAAGATGATACAAATAGATGGACAGATATACCATGTTCTTGGATTGGAAGAATCAACAATGTGAAAATGACTGTACTGCCCAAAGCAATCTACAGATTCAATGCAATCCCTATCAAAATACCACTGGCACTTTTCACAGAA
Source organism: Aethalodelphis obliquidens (assembly GCF_003676395.1). Lineage (NCBI taxonomy): Eukaryota > Metazoa > Chordata > Mammalia > Artiodactyla > Delphinidae > Aethalodelphis > Aethalodelphis obliquidens. Next base: position 78,710,626 of record NW_020837949.1, on the reverse strand, counting down.
CTAGAACAAAAAATTTCACAATTCGTGTGGAAACACAAAAGACCCCGAATAGCCAAAGCTATCTTGAGAAAGAAAAACAGAGCTGGAGGAATCAGGTTCCCTGACTTCAGACTATCCTACAAAGCTACAGTAATCAAGACAGTATGGTACTGGCATAAAAACAGAAATATAGATCAATGGAACAGGATAGAAAGCCCAGAGATAAACCCACATACATATGGTCACCTTATCTTTGATAAAGGAGGTAAGAATATACAGTGGAGAAAAGACAGCCTCTTCAATAACTGGTGCTGGGAAAACTGGACAGTTACATTTACAAATATGAAGTTAAAACACTGCTGAACACCATACACAAAAATAAACTCAAAAAAAGGAAAACATAGGAAGAACACTCTATGACATAAATCACAGCAAGACCCTTTTTGACCCACCTCCTAGATAAATGGAAATAAAAACAAAAATAAACAAGTGGGACCTAATGAAACTTAAATGCTTTTGCACAGCAAAGGAAACCATAAAAAAGACGAAAAGACAACCCTCAGAATGGCAGAAAATATTTGCAAAGGAATCAACGGACAAAGGATTAATCTTCAAAATATATAAAGAGCTCAAGCAGCTCAATATTAAAAAAACACACAACCCAATCCAAAAATGGGCAGAACATCTAAATAGACATTTCTCCAAAGAAGACATACAGATGACCAAGAAGCACATGAAAACCTGCTCAACATCACTAATTTTTAGAGAAATGCAAATCAAAACTACAATGAGGTATCACCTCACACCAGTCAGAATCGGCATCATCAGAAAATCTACAAACAACAAATGCTGGAGAGAGTGTGGAGAAAAGGGAACCCTCTTGCACTGTTGGTGCGAATGTAAATTGATACAGCCACTGTGGAGAACAGTACGGAGGTTCCTTAAAAAACTAAAAATAGGGCTTCTCTGGTGGCGCAGTGGTTGAGAGTCCACCTGCCGATGCAGGGGACACGGGTTCGTGCCCTGGTCTGGGAAAATTCCACATGCCGCGGAGCGGCTAGGCCCGTGAGCCATGGCCGCTGAGCCTGCGCATCCGGAGCCTGTGCTCTGCAACGGGAGAGGCCACAACAGTGAGAGGCCCGGGTACCGCAAAAACAAAAAAACAAAAAAACCCCGAAAAACAGAACTACCATACGACCCAGCAATCCCACTACTGGGCATATACCCTGAGAAAACCATAATTCAAAAAGAGATATGTACCACAATGTTCATTGCAGTTCTATTTACAATAGCCAGGACATGGAAGCAACCTAATTGCCCATCGGCAGATGAATGGATAAAGAAGATGTGGCACATATATACAATGGAATGTTAGTCAGCCATTAAACGGAACGAAACTGAGTTATTTGTAGTGATGTGGATGGACCTAGAGACTGTCATACAGAGTGAAGTATGACAGAAAGAGAAAAACAAATACCATATGCTAACACATATATATGGAATCTAAAGAAAAAAAAATGGTCATGAAGAACCTAGGGGCAAGACAGGAATAAAGACACAGACCTACCAGAGAATGGACTTGAGAATATGGAGAGGGGGAAGGGGGGAAAAAAAAACCCCAAAACCAAAGTCTAAAACTTGATAAAAATTTCCTACATGAAAAAGCTTTAGCAAAGAACAGAAACATGCAAGTTTTGGTAATGGTAAATAGTAAGATGAACATGTTAGAAAGAGAACAGAGAGTCAGAAGGTATGAATTTCACCTCAGTTTTCACTGGATACAAGGTTACTTCTGACCTCTTGCAGATTACTTAAATTTTATTTCTTGCAGTTTTCTATTTCACCGGGTTTTGGGGAGGATGAAATGATCTTATAGGAAGCACTTTCAAGAATATAAAACACTATACAGACATAGGATTTCAGTTGTGCATGATTATTTCAATTATTTCTTTATGTAAAAACATCAATTTCTCAAATTTGCTTTAATTATTAAAACTTTCAAACATCCTGGGTAGTAACACTAAATGTCAAGCATTTGCAGTGTGGTGGATGCGATTTAAAATTGGTGCTAATGCTTAACTCAATTTGTGGTTTCTGTTCTGTGCAAGCATTCAATTTCCTTTTCCTCTTTTTTTTCTTGCAACTTTTCCCTATTGTTTCTTCTTTAATAATGCTTATATATTTTGAGGGCTAATACAGAGTTGTTTCCATAGATACCTACTCAAGACTAATAAAGGTATTTTCTAAACCAATTTGATACTTTCAACTTTGTTTTGAATAAATACAGGGTTTGTTTCCCTTTATTTCAGTAACACTAAGAAATGGTTTCTAATGTCTTTAATATAGATTTAGTTTTACTTTCTAGTGGACCTACGATTTCTACATTTTTCCATGGAATAAGTATTAAACTATAAATACAACCATTGTCTGAGCCATGCTCTGAGCCTTATATAATTACATGTTATTGGAATAAATTTCTTAGACCATATAAGAAATGTTTACATATATTAGTTTAAAACATCGAGAGAAAGATTTCCTCATCTTTTTAAATAATATCCCTCCATTTGTTACTGTGCCCCCCCACTAAAATATCCCTCCATTTGTTACTGTGCCCCCCCCCCACAGAGCAGCTGTAAAGAGAAAGGCAGGTAAATGTATGACAACAACACAATTTATAGATTTATATAATAAAACCCAAAGAAACTAGAAAATTACTACACCTTCTATTTAATGATAGAAAAGGCAGTATAACTATTGATATATAAAAATTCTATAGCAAATAGTGTGTTAAATCCATGAAGACAATAAATTTACCTAAGAAAACTGTTCAGAACATGCATTTTTAAGCTCTTATTCAACCACTGCTTTAAATAATCAAATTAGAAATTAAAATTTTAAAACAAATTAAATGATTTTACTCTTAGAAAACGGGTCAAGAATCATGATTGTTGCTAATGATTAATTCATAATTTTTTATGTATGTCTTTTAAAGCTCAGAGACCAGTTGAAGTGACCTTATTTACTTACTTACTGGACAGCAGCTCAGAACATCTAGAATTTCTAGAACATCTAGAAGCATTTAGAACTTCTGCTAAAATACTTGAAAATAAAAGAATATTGTTTCTAGTTTCTCTCCACTCCTTAACTAATTCTCTCTCACTACCCATCTTTTTTTGGTCTCATTATTTTCGGCATGACTTCCCTTCTTAAAAATTTATTTATAATTAGAAATGTATGCCATTAAAATAATACCTTCTAAAAATCTATAGTCATATTATGTACAGTTTTTCTGATTCTAAAAGATTCCCATCCCTTTCCTCAAAACTTAAAAAAACAAAATTCCAATTTCTTGGATTTTTGAACTCTTATATATATATTCTCTAACAGAAGACCGCAGATATATGGACAAAAAATAGCCTCCCTCATAAGCTGTCAAATCATTATATAGTAAAAACCTCAGACAGTCAGTGGTTCTGATACTCAAAGCCTGAAAATCAACTGAATCAAAAAATTCATGTTTACTGAAAGAAAAATGGATAGTACTTTCTCTCTTACGTTATGAGTTAAACAATGTTTTTAAGATATTAAGACTTGTTGGACATAATATGCATATAATCCCATAGATGTGCTAAGACTTCCAGGGTTTTCCATTGATAAAGAGTTCTATTAGTATTATCCTGGAGGGCAGGGATCTCTCTTACTCAGCTGTTTCTTATAATAGTTCTTGGTACCTAGAGAGCGCTTAATGATAATTCTTGGTACCTAGAGAGTGCTTAATGTGTACAGAAAATGGAAGTTGGCCAGAATAATATTAGTAGCTAGCAAACGTAGCTAGCTATTCATTGTGCTAATATCAGGTATCTAGGAGCACTTCCAGTAGAACTGTAGGGTACAGAGGAAAGAGTAGCATTCTATGTTAGTAACTGTGTTGACTGATATACTTAAGTTATATACAGAGAAACAGAAAACACTGCTGAATGAGATGAGAAAGGACTAGAAGGGCCTAGAAGGGACTAGGCTTGGGGAAACTAAAAATACTCATTAAAAAACAGAAAATACATTGTAAATAGTAATTAAATTTGACAGTTTAGTTCACCTAAAAGTGATCTATTCTTAACTTCTCATTAATAACTTAGCTATTTTACCTTTATCATATTACATGGCGTTTCATTGTTTTTACTGGTCAGATATAAAATGGCCCAGGAATTAATATATGTTCCAATAATATTTTGCAATGTTCTGAGACTGTAAAAATTATTTAATATGTATCACATCTAACTTACATTATAAACTTCAGGGTTAGACTTTTAGGTACGAGACAATGGTATAGTTTAAAGATTTTAATTTCAGTTTGTGATGTCATACATTTTCTTATAGTGACAGATGTTATTACTATGGTTAAGTGATAATGACAAAATCTATTCAAGAAGTTATTATTAACCATTAGGAATTACTCTTTTCTTTTCTCCCTTTATTCCTCCATAATTATCATCTTTCTTTTCTGACTCCATACTCCATACAAATAGTGGATAGATATGTTTTTTAGAAACTTTTTTTTCCTTTCAATGATAACCTATGTTTTCCCATCCTAGAAAATATGTAATAGTTACAAGTAATCAAGCTTAATAGCAATGACATACTCAGCTTCCTTAGTTGTATTAAAGTGTATTAAATGAAGTTTCATTTTGCTATTCTTAACAGAATATTCTTTACTATCATATTAGTGACATCTACTGCTAACAAAGTGTGATCCTTCCAAGGACAAACAGTTCGGGAATTCATGAGTAGCTAACAGGCAGAACTGACTAATGGAGTTGCAGCACATTTATACAAAATGGAGATGACAAAATTAATCAAAACTATTAAATTTAGTAGAGATTTTGCATATCTTTATGACATGGCTACCCTCTTTTTTGGTGCTGCCTCTGCTCTATCACTACCAAATGACCTCAGCATTGTAGGACATTAAAACTGGATGCTCTAACGGTCTGCCATTCTTGTTCTATTTCCTGCTGTCAAATTCCTAGCTCCAGCCAGTCTTTTCAACTGCCTTCTACAGGTTGCTCTTACTCAGGAATTAGAAACAAACCAGAAAGCCAGTAAAGGTAGTTCCAGTTTGGAAAAAAGTGGAAAATCAGTTCACATTTTAAGATTTATTAACATACAATCATCTCAAGGGCTTTCACATCCAATTTTCTTAATTTGGGCACTGATTGGTTGATCAGAGTTGGCTGTATATTTACCTTGATATTTATAAAGAGTGTGATTTTCCCTTTTATTTTATTTAAAGGAAATCAACAGAAGTAACAACAGGGAGGTCAGTCATTAGCTTTCTTATGGCAAACAGCAATATTCCACTACTTCAATAATTTCTCTTCCGTCAAAATATTTAATATGATTACTGCAAATACATAAAAGTCATTGATCAAAGATGCTCTGCACCTTATTGGTTCATCCTAGCTTTGTAAGCCCAAATTTTATAATTTGAATTATTAGTATGACTAGATGTCCCTTTAATTCATCCCCAAATGAGTAAGGTTTTGTGGTAATTTCTATGTTTTGTTTTCTATTTTCAGAATACTGTCATTTTTGTTTGACTTAGAAGATTACTTTCTTGTCCTGCAAAACGTGAGTATAATTTGTTCATTCATTCTTAAATGTGTTTAGAAAACACACTGATAAATAAACTCTATAGGTGTTAAGCAATTACGTGGCAGTAATCATCTGATATCAGTCTTGGCATTAATAACTTTCAGGATCACTGAGATTCAAGTTTACTAAATTGTAAATGGGTCAAAACACAACATACAAGCCCCCAAACACCGCTCTGTACTGTCTGTCACTTCAATCCTATTGTACGCTAAGCAGAAGGCGGCAGTGTGGGTTTCAAAGGGAAAACTAAATTGGCTGTCACGAATTTCCCATACACATTCAGGTGAGGATTTTAAATGTACAAAAAGGGATGGTTCTCTTTGATATTGAAACCTAACATTTTTTTACATTAGTAATTATGGCTGAGTAATATTCTATTGTATATATGTACCACATCTTCTTTATCCATAAGTCAGAGAAAGACAAATACCATATGATATTGCTTATATGTGCAATCTTAAAAAAATGGTACAAATGAACTTATTTACAAAACAGAAATAGAGTCACAGACGTAGAAAACAAACTTACTGTTACCAAGGGGGAAGGCGGGGAGGGATAAATTGGGAGACTGGGATTGACATATACACACTACTATATGTAAAATAGATAACTAATAAGAACCTAGTGTACAGCACAGGGAAGTCTACTAAATACCCTGTAATGACCATTATGGGAAAATAATCTAAAAAAGAGTGGATATATATATGTGTATAACTGACTCACTTTGCTGTACAGCAGAAACTAACACCACATTTTAAATCAACTATACTCCAATAAAAATTAATTTAAAAAATAAAAAAGAAAGCAAAAATATTAGTAATTAAATGAGGCAAAAGAGATTATTTACACTTATATGAATTTAGACAAATTTATTAACATACTGAAGAGACATATTTTTGATGAATCCCTTATGCTAACAGCCTACATTAAAGGCCAAAATAGTTATGATTTAGTAAATCATCACAAAATAATAAAAATTATACTTCTAATGAATAAAAAAATTTATACTTATCAATTTACAAAATTACTACTAATAATAAACTATAGTTCTCAAATGCATATCTTTATTTTTGCATAAATATATTTAAAAATAATAATATTACCATATGTAAAATGTTATAGTGTTTAAAATGCAGAATTTATGTGTTGATCCAAAAGTGCCACAGGAATTTGATAGATTGCTGAAAGGAAGGTGGGGGAGGCCGGGGTGGGAAGTGAAGGGATGTGATTTTCTCTTGTCTAGTTACTTATAACATATAGTGACACAAACAATTTTCAATAAAAAATGTTTCTTTTAAGGACATCTAAACACATGCAAATCTTCCTTACTAATATTACCAGGAAAATATTTTAAAGACCCTTCTTCTGCATAACATTTTATAATTTATGTTTAGTTGATATATGAAGTTTAGAGCATTTCAGTGTCATATGTAAGTAACTTAGGATATTTCTAAACTTAGAAAAAAAAAATCCTTTTTCCCTTTCTTGAAGCAAAAGAGTAGTAGATCTGTTTTATCAAAATGTACTCACATCATTAGACAAGAAATTCTGTATGTATAGACTCGGTCTAAGGAAAGGGCTTAGATTACTATCACTTCATCTTGTCTTGTTTTCCTTAAGCCATTTTCATTGCTTTCCTAGAAATACATGGCTGTTCAGTTAAGTGAGACTGTACGTTCTACTACATCTTTGGTGAGTTGACATATTTAGGTATTTTTATTTTTCTATTATTTAAAATTCTTACACAATGTTATGGAATAAGCTAACATCAACTGAGTTGTTTTGTTTGTTTGTTTTGTTTTTGGTAAGAATAGTCTCTTTTCCAAGTGCTTTACAGAAATTTACTTATGCATAATTCTCATAACCCAATAGGGAGGAACGATTATCATTTCCACTTGAAAAAAGGGACGTTGAGCACAGGTAGCTTACAGTAGCTGTCTCCAGCTGCTCAGTTAGTGCCCAAGTCAGGCAGTCAAGTTCCATAGACTCCATGCTCTTAACCACGACCCCAAAGGTTACAGATGACGTCTTCATATGAAAAAAATTAAAAGCTAAGCTGTGATACGGCAGGATAAATGAATATCCTAGATGCAACAATGCAGTCAATGTTTTTTTAAAAATTATATTGGAAAAAAAGAATTAACCTAATGATTTATTTATTTAAGTGGTAAGTATTGCACTTAATAGAGCTAAATTAATACTTAGGAAAACACATTTTATTGAAATTTACCCTTGGTTCACCATCTGTTTCATCTGCTAATTTTGTTAAGCCCAATTTGACTAAAAAGTTTATAGACTATTTTAATACTAAAGACAAATATTTTATATATTTTTGATGTATTAAGTGCCCATATATTGACAATAGTCAATTAAATAAGACAAAAAATAGCCTGAGAACAGATTAAGAAAGGCAAACATAACCTTCAGGCTGGTTCTCTGTATTAACTCTCCAAATGTGCACTGTGTTTTATGTATAGAGCTGGTATGCAAACGCCAGCAGCAATCACAGTTATAATGAGCATCTACCATATTATTAGACACTGTTCTTAGTACCTTATGAGGACTGTCTCATGCATTCTCAGAAAAACAGTGTATTAGTTATTAACCCTATTTTACGAATCATAAATGGGTGATGAAAATAAGTAACATAAATTACCCCCTAAGTCACAAGGGTGGTAGATGAGAGGACCTGGGATACAAACTCAGGCCATCTGACCCCAGAGCCTGCAAAGAAGGTTCACTGAAGAGTTTCTTATTTGGCATACCCTAGATTGCAAGGCAAAGTGGTAGGCCCTGTGATAAATCGAAACATGCATATATGTGCTCTTGGGATTCAAAGGTGGGAAAGATTAAAATCCACTGAGAGAATGGTATGGTTAAATGAAAATGATAGTAAATTTAAGGGCAACCCACCCTATTTGAGTCTGTTAGTGTTTAATATTGGAGAGGTCATTTAGGATTGCATGACAAAGAACGTTGTCTTTGTCATGCAAAGGCAGCAAAATCTGGATTCAATTCACTTGTAAATTCAGAGATACAAATGATTTTTGAACAGGAAAGTACTGTGATAGCCATCAGAGCTGTATTTAGGGAGACATCTGCCAGTGGTATCTAAAAAGGAATAGTATATATGGCTTATTGTGTTAGGTAATCTTACAAAATGAAGCATAAACAATAATTTATTGACTAAAACAAATTTTAATCATCAAAAACTGTATGCAGAATTTTTTCATCCTAAGATTGCAGACATCATTGCTTGGCACAGTCACCTAATTTGATATCTGCAAAAGTAGACAGCAGAATATGTATTCTCATCAGCCAACATCTCTCTTTGACTCAGGATTAATTTTATTGGGCATGTGAGGATTACACCTCAGAAAGCAGCTGAGGTAAATATATCAACAAAAATTTTATCAACATAAAAATGCAGGTTACTTCATAACAGTTTTTCATTTATATGTTATCATATTAGCCTTTGAGACAAATTTAATTAAAACCTTCCCATCTGAAAACTTCTGAAATTTTCTACTGTGAAAGTATTTGTGTCAAACCTACACTTAATAATATTGTAAACTTATTCCTTCTACTCAGAGGGATTAGAACAACATAACAAGTGTTTTTTGGGTTTTTTTTTTTTTTATTTGGCCAAAACTATCCATGCTATTAAAATTCGATGGCATTGCTTGCCATCATTCAGCTTTATCTGGCTAAAATCCTTTAATTCCCCCACCCCTGCTGTTGGGAGCTCTAGGCTCATCACACTTAACCTCTGCCTAGGCTTCTCAGAAAAGAATTTGTTTCAGTCCATTCATGGTTTCAATAGTTGAGCAAGCCACACGCAACTGCACACTGGTCTTTTACCCTGAGCACACTAATCTGATTGTTTTTCCACTCTACAAACTCTGGGTCAACAATCAAGCTGCCGCCAGAAACTAATTAATTTGCAAACAGGCTTCTGTTTTCACAGAGGGAAAGCTTTTGAGAGCCATGTCAGAGAGGCCAGTCACACCATGGTTACACGCATTGTCATGGCATCCACTTCTCAGGGTAAATCTCCTGCTTGATGTCACTGCACACATGAACCCAGATTACTCAGTCAGCAGTAAATCCCTATTGAGGCCCACCAAGCTCTGAATGTAGTGACTCTAGAAGAGGAAATTGGTATAGACAGGCTCTGTATTCATTAAGCTGATGCTGAGACGAGAGAAAAATAATGTTAAGAACCAAGAGAAAAAAGAGAGCTGGCTATAATTTAAAGAATTTTCCAAGATATTGTCTCACTTTTATACATTTTCATCAGTTTTAATTTAAAAAGCAGAATTTTCTTTAGTAAATGTAATCATACCCTTAAATATTATTTTCTACTCTCACCATTCAACTATAAATTCTGAAATAAGTGGTTCAAAATTTGTGATTAATGTGCCATACTTGAGGGTTGTACTTTTTAGCCCATCATTAAAAAATGTTAAAATAGCATATCCTATTTTATTCAGCTACATTTTCTCAGAGGCCTGAAAAAAGAATCATGTTCCAAACATTGGCACTAGTGAGTTAATTTTTATTGCGAAGTTTTATTCATTTTTTTCCTCATAAGTGCAAAGTAATTTCAAACAAAACTGGTTAAAAGTGATTATGGTCCTTAGATAAAATATGACACAGAAAATAGGTCCTCAGAAAAGAAGAGCAAGTAAAGGTATACTTTGGGAACTTTTTCTTTATGAGAAAAAGAAGGCATATTTAGTGAGTGTATTAAATTTATCATCATTTAGAGAGTAGAATAATTTCATGGTATGTATTTTTGGAAAAAATTGTATTTCTGGCAGGTGGGCATTCTTTATCAGCATGAAAATTTTTCTTGGTAATAGATTCATAAGGAAAAAACCATAACTAATAGGTTGTGTTTAGATATAGTTATGGATACTTATTTTAAACTATTACATATCCATGTTTCAGCATTATTTCACCAAAAATAACCAAAAATACGAACATTTTTATTTGTGACTCTATGCACTGATACTTCAGAACTGTTAACTAATTACTACAGAATGTAATTCATAGAATATGTAATTCAAAAGTTTAAAAAGACTCTATCTTTGTTGCTTCTTTCATAGAGGATGTTTGTGGTTGCTCTTGTTGTTTCAACTGAATGGTCACTCAACATCTATAATACTCATCTGCTCATGTAACCATAGAGTAAGGCTTCCAGAGGGCTTTTTTTCCTCAAGGTCAGCAAAATATTACTAACTTAAGTCAGAGAAATAGTTCAAAATGGCATCATTAATAAGTCTGACATTATGCCAAACTAGATGATTAATTTTATTTATTAAAAAAATCCAGTTAGATACTCTGATACAGTTCATGCCTTTAAAGATGGTAGAATTAAAATAGTATATCAAAAGAGTTATACAAGTGATTTAAGATTAGATATCTGGTACCATGCAGTATTAATTTGTGCTCTCAGAACTTATTTGAGGTTACATTTCTTGGTTCTATTTTCAAAAAAATATATCTTGTGGAGAAATTTGAATCTTTAGAGAACATGAAATATCCTACTGCATGACCACAGAGGAAGCTATGCTGATTCCAATAAGGGCAAGCCATCCTGGTATGAGTGTTACAAGTGAGAGGAAGTGGAATGATGACTCGCATACCATTTCAATTACAGGAAAAAAAGCAAGTGAGTTGGTCTATCCACAGGCACAATCCTTTTAGGAAATTCCACTAAAAGAAAACAGGTCTTCCTAAAATGAGTAGGAAGGTCTAACACTCTGGGCACTGTAATTAGGTCTGTTTGTGTGCACTGGGCCTTGGCTCTCTCAAGGATCCATGTGGTTTCATGTATTAAACCCAGCTCTGACTGCCCTTTCACCCTGACTCAAATATAATCACTCACAGAATGAGTCTGACAAAGCTTACTAAGCATGCTCCACCCAATGGAAGTGGGATAAAGGATACAGAAAAAACTCACATTTATTAAGTGCTTACTACATGCCAATCACTTGCTTAGTACTCTATATGCATTATCATGTAGTCGATTTTTTCACAACTCTAAGAGGTAGGTAGTATTATAAACCCATGAATAGGTACAAGGTCAAGGTAAAACAGTGTCTCACTCTGAAGACTATAGTCTTTCCTTCTATCATAGAGCATTCCAGTGTTAGTCCAAGACATAAATAAACAATGTTAGAAATACTGTCCATCAAATAAATGTGGGTTAGCTATCCATCTGCTCTAATGAATGACTAATATGTACAAGAACTAGGTGATACTTACACAATAAATGATAAGAAATCATTACTATAACAGCAGGGTAAACTTGGTTTTTTACTATGAATATACAGAGAGAAATTTTACCTAATTTTTACACTGTTAGTAAACCAAAATTAGAATTGAAGTTTAAAGCTATATAATATCAAGAGAATTTATGAAGCAAAAAGAAAAAAACAGCGAATTTTGGCACATCAGGTCAAACTCATACCAGTACATTTTCTGGAATCAAAAGTTGTTCTAACATCTAGCAATCTTAAACTAGGGGCTAGTGTAAAGGATGATTTTTAAAAAGCAGTTATGGAAAAAATCAATAGATTCCATCTCTCATGTTTCTTCATCTAAAAGTTTGTTACTTAATTCCTAATGTTTCCTGGTAAAATGAAACTGAATTTAAGCCTTTATTGCTACTATTATAAAAATGTAAACTTTAGTGAGTAATTATGAAAATAGTGAAATTCCATAAAAGTTAAGACATTTCAAGATCCAATTCTACACAACAGTTTTGTTTTTTATTTTTGTTTAGCAAGAACACAAATTAAAAGTCATCTGAAATAGGCCAATTAATTCTTCCAAAATAACTGAATTGGTTTGAATTGATTTGATAAAAGTAAAGTAAGTCCTGTGCCAAAATTAATTTCAATAGTCCAGGAGACCTTTCAAAAAGTACCTTGCAAAGTAATTTATTACTTCTGGCAGCACAACTGATTGTGTAGTCTATGCTGATGCCTCAAAATTCACTTATTTTATACATGCGTGTGTAAACATTATGTTTCCAATTTTGTTCTTCAGTGGTGTTTAATTTCAGGAGGCTTGTGAATCACACAGTCCCTTGGTTCTATCTCGTATGTGTCTGCATCCTCCACCTTGCCGCAGTTCTGGTTTCTGCACCCTGTCAAATGTAACCTTTGTGCTAATTTGGCAAAATCAGTTCTCACGTTTAGTGCTGAGAGACTGATAACTGAATTCTCAAATGAACTACACATTTGCAGAGATGAAATACAGAGCTGCGGACAATGACTGTTTTCCCACAGTGTAAATTATTCAGACTCAGCTGTCAACATGTGAGTGCGCAGCACAAAAGCAGCTTTAACTTGATGACTTGTTTCCTCCAAGGCCATGAAAATGAAATGGATACTATACTCTCCTTTATGTTATTCCATCTTCTAATGAGATTTTCTTTCTCATGGACAGTGAAAGCCTGTATGCCCTTTAGAGTTCTTAGTAGATCAAAGTCTCATTCTTGCTGAACAAAAAAACAAACTTTCCCCTTCTATATAAATATTTCCGTTTGAGAGCAGACCAGATAGCCATATTGAAAGAGGTTTTTTCCTACTAATTTTGAGTCCATACAAAGCCTAGGTTTAATAATTAACAGTGGATATTCCAAACTGTCCTCTGGGATTTTAGAGTTTGGGTCTTCAACGGCTTTACACAGAGAGCCTTACCGTGATCTCAGCTCAGCATTTTTCTTTTCCTTAGTGAGGCTACTAATTTCTCAGATGGTCACCTGGGCACCATTCTACTTCCTCTACCCCCAGAGGTGGGTATTTGACTATATGTCCAGTCCCTTTTGATTACCACAGTGTTTGTACTCAATCATGAATTATTTTAGGCATCATCTGCATTTAAAGGACAGCAACTGGGAAGTAATGTCAAACTGGAGAAAATTGGGAGAGCAGGAAATGCAGGAAACTGGGAGAACAGACCCTTTTAAAGACAAAGGGCTAGTTAAGTGACAAATACCACAGGAGAGGTTGTCTAAATGGAGACTGATAAAAAAAAAAACATAGGAAGTCATTAGTGGAGAAGCAGTTTCATGGGATCAAAGTCAGGTTGAAAATGGCTAAATCTGGTGAAAATGCTGAGAAAACAAGTTCCTAACCAGGCTATGGACTTAGACATCTAGAGACCTCGTGGTACACCATGATTAAAGGGAGAGTATGGATAGGGTAGACAAACATGTTTGCAGGTCAGGGAAGAAATCAGTGGTGAAGAAGAGATAAAAACAGCAAAAAGAGTAAATTGGGTAAATTTATGAAAAAAAATCAATGCAATTAAGAGCAAAGCAGTAGGGTCAAAGGTGGAAGTTAAGAGGCACATCATTTTCACTAATACATGAAAAATAACAGGACAATCAGAAATACTGTTACAGGAGGAATGAAATGCTGATTGAGGTAATTTGAGGTATGTTTTATGATTTAAATAGTCATTTTAGAATTGGGATATAGAAGAACAAAGACACACAGCTCATGGTCTCCTGAAATTTCAGCGAGGTTTTAGAGCATATTGTGATTGTTCTCTAACAAACCAGTGAAAGACAGAGGTGAAATGAATTTTGGGTACCCCCCCAGAAGTTCAGGAGAAGCAAGTGTGGCAGAAGTTCAAAGAGTGAGACAATCAAGCATCTTACTGAGTACATAGATGGACTGTAAGCCATGAGCTTCATCCTTATTAATGAGGCATGTAAAACCAAAGGAGAGTTCATGAATGCAAGATTAGAGACTGGGAAGCTTTATTTTATAGGACTGAAGGCAGATATAAATGGAGATCATTATTTAATAATAAAAAACAACCATGAAAATATGGTGGGGACGATTATAAAAAAATCTTTGGTGAATGCATAAATGAATAATCCAAAAAAAAACACCTCTACACGGAAGATTATATAAGGATTATTTGGTTCAAAATCTGAATGAAAATAGTATTTATTTATTTTTGGCATATAAATTTTATAATTTTCTCCTATGGTAAATTTATTTATGTATTAAAAAGAAAAAGAGAATTAAAAAAGTATCTGCCTTGCAAACTATAATATATTGAGTGGATAAGCAACAAAGTCCTACTGCATAGCACAGGGAACTATGTTCAATATCCTGTGATAAACCATAATGGAAAAGAATATGAAAAAGAATGTGTATATATATATATGTATGTATAATTGACTCAGTTTGGTGTACAGCAGAAATTAAAACAACATTGTAAATCAACTGTACTTCAATAAAATAAATTTTTTAAAAAAGTATCTGCTTCATCAAGTATGACACTAGTGACTAAAGGTCAGGAAACTGGGTTCTTGCCCCCAAACTACTATTGGGTTAGATGTAATCTTAGATAAAATATTAATGTTAATTTCCCAACCTATAAAACAGGAGAAAGAATTTTAGGAAGATTAAAGGAGAATCAAATGAAATGATACAAAATCCTTTCAAAAACACTTTCAATGTAATGCTTTTAGCACAACAATTTTTTCAAACATTTAATAACTTATGCTCTCAAGGCCACATGAGAGGTGTGGAGGAAAAAAAATACTACATCATGAGATTTGTTGTGGTGTCCCTGGAAGACAAGACTGGTAAGTCATCTTATCTTTTTCCACTGCCTCCCTTCCGTAGCTCCAGCCCAGATCTATTTCTTTCCATAGTTAACTACTGAGAAACTTTAGTTTTGGCACAAAGCAAATATTTTCTTAAATTTTTAATCTCTCTTTTCTCTTTTTGTCCCACTTTCTCACACACACAGCCGTGAAGTCACCACCATGAGTTTATCTGCACACTAAATCTCAACTCACGCTGTTTGTACCGTATAAGGAAAGCTCTCCACTGACCTACTATAGATGCCCGTGTTTTGTGCCTGCATTCTGGCACGCACCACCTACCATTGAGCCACCTGGAATCGTGCTGCTCTGTCCTGATTGGGTGGTGGTGCCCAAGAGTTCGGAAGATAGCAAAGTCTCGCCCCATAAAATCAGCTGCCGTTCCAGAGTATAATTCTCCATCTGTGTTGTGACAAAATAAAACCACATACACATACTTTAATTCAATTGAGGCAAGAGAAACAAAACACACAAAATACAGGTTTCATGTTAAGACCACGCTAATGCTCTCTGCATCACTATGCAAAGCTACTTATGTTTATCCTGTGTCTTTGTTGAAGGGAGTATCTCACTACTCATTTAGCACTAACTCTGAAAAACTGAGTAAAGTATGATTCAGTGCACATTACTAAAACATGAACTTTTATATTTTCTATTATGACCAAAGACAAAGTACAAAACACAAATTATATGCGTCACATTGTCTGCTTTTATACGTTTCAATCTACTATGGTTCTAATATCTTTATTTTTTAGGGTAAAGTCTCATTGCAAAATCTTGCTTATAGTTTTGATTTTAATGGAAATTAACTTTCTAATACACTTCCTTTTTAGTGGGATCTAAATTAATGAGATTTTGCTATAATTTGGAGAAGACTAATATTTTCCTTGCCAAAAATTTTTCTTGCCTTTCATTTTTTAGTATATTAAGTGGGAAAAATGCTCTAACTTGGTATGAGCTATCATACAATCCAAAAACAAGTCCACCACATAGTTTCAGATATAACAGAAATGTGTTTGAAGAAGGGGGTATTTTGATAAACACAGGCCATAATCACTACAGCTCAAGATTCTGTTGTGCTTTGACTCATTTCTACTTAAGTTGAATTAACTCTAGGTCAGAGTTTAATAATGGGAGAATCATAATCAGAAGGTTGGAATAGAAAGGAAAAAGAAATAAGGAGAAAGAGAAGTTAATATTTACTGAATACCATTTGTGCTTGCAGGGTAGTCAGGTGCTGGCTTGACACTTTCAAATTATCTCATTTAGTTCTGTCAACAACCCCATGACGTAAATGTTATCCCTATTTTACAGCTCAAGAAACCCAAGGTTGCTCAGCTAATGACTAGGCAAGTCAAGGTGAAAGTTCAAACCCAGGCCTGTTTAACCCAAGCCTCTTATACTAAATATATACCATACCACCGTTCAATAAACTGAACTTTGTAAAAATGACGTTTTCTTTCCTTTAAACAAAAAGTGCCTCATATTATTCCATCCAGAAAATGCATTATTGCCTGCTTGCTTACAGTGAATTATCAGCAAAACAAAACAACAATAAATGTAACATTTTCTCCAAATAATCTACCATAATGACAGTAAAACCTATTATCTTGTTGATTATTTGGATATGCTAATGTTTCTGAATTCACTGACTCGAAAAATACTCAGAAAACAAAGTAGGCATACATAAATTATAACTTAAAACATTTGTATACCACTATAATTTCCAAAGGACTTTCTTGTATATCAATCAGAAACTTTCTGTGCATCTTCAGTTATCAATACCTTTGGGAAAGTCTAATTAGTCTGATCCTTTATGTGTTATCTTTGTTCACACCCACAATTCTCACTTGCAAATAAGGGGCATTGAAACAAAAATAGACCTTTTCAGTGGTCCAAACTAAATTAATTCCTCTGGTAGAACCTCTGGTTCTCTCATGTGTTTGAAGGTACCAGGCTTTGGAAAACTTCCAAAGCAGTGCAGAATAGCTACATAGACAGAATCACTGAGAAACGCCAAGTTATAACTTTAAATATTAATAGAAAGACACCTTATCTTAGAGACTGAGTTTTTTAAAACTGATCACTTATTTTGAATTGTTGTGAATCAAGACAAATAAAAGTAATGGTCTGACAATGTATTAAGTACAAATTACTAGCTAAATGGATGGTACTCATATGACACCATAAATTGCCATATTATGGTATCTTTGGGATTCAAAAGCATCTTGTCTTCTCTTTACTTAATTAAAGATCAAGTTGCTCAAATCTGACTTGCTCTCACCATAATATGCTACAATAATGTTCTATATGCCCACAAGGTAAAGAAATAACCCTTTTCGAAAGGCACAAAAACACTATGAACAAGCTATCTGTAAGTTTCAAAGGTACTTTGAAACATTTTAATGCATATGGTCTACTTAATTTTAACCTATAATCAATCACTGTAACATTTTTATTAAGGTTGAAACCTTATCTTTTTACAAATAATTGATTGATAGAAGTGATGAATTTTTAAACTTCAGGTGAATGAGAGAATGTTAGTTAAAAGCGTGTTGTGAATGCAGCCTAAAATCTTCATGTCAATTTCAAATACTTTCATGTTGGAACACCTGTACAGGGTGACCTGTATCCTCTTTACCTTGAAAAATCAAAAGTATTAAATTACTAGTTGAATCTCATTGCCCCCTCAACCACATTAGGTGATGAAAATCATGAAAGGCGAAAACAGAACAACCGAAAGGTGAAAACTGAGCAATTTCATATCAGACTGTAGCCAGACCATGCCTAACAGTAAGTATAATCAGAAATGGAAGAGTAAAGAATATCATCAGTTAATTGCTTTTTTCATTTAGCCTTTTCAGTGTGTGTAAAATTCATAATTACGGTTGCTATTATATGTAAACTCTATTCCAGATAGAGTTGAAATAACGAAAACTGTAACCAAATAAACATTATTTGGATATTGATAGGTATTTGTTTCTCATATTCATTTGTTTAGCTGTTTTACAACATTCCCACATGAGGAACGCAAAAAACAATATAAATGAAGGCAAAGGCAGAAACACTGATTTTCTGTCACTCAGAGAATGTAGAAGAGTTAGAAGAGTTCATCAGTAGAAGAGCTAGTGACTGAATTTATTACTAAAGACAGAATTTATAAAGAGTTGACTTAGAAACCAAAGGAAGGTTGTAGTTAAGGCACCAGTTGCCTCCAGTCATAGGAAATTACCTCCTACTCAAATATTATTTTTAGCAAGAGTCAACATGATATCTATGAGCTGGAGGGCACTAGATGATTAGGTGGGCATGAGGGCACATTCTCATGTTGTCAATGCTCAATATCACTAACTGTTCCTTTACACCAGGCCTTAGATCAGATTTTCTGCTCAGATATCTATAGGGTTCTTATCCAGGATGACTCCTCCAGAAATTGTATGACGTATTTTTTATTTGGCCCAGCTGTATAGGTGGTAGAATATCCTACTCTTGCATTCTCTTTAAGCAGATATAAAATAACAACTCAGACTATATTTCATTTAATGTAATTGTGTATTCTACCCTGTATTAAAGACTTATTACATTCTTTGGCTATCTGAAATGACCCGACAATTTCTGAGTTTAGGGCTTCCCTGGTGGCACAATGGTTAAGAATCCTCCTGCCAATGCAGGGGACACAGGTTCGAGCCCTGGTCTGGGAAGATCCCACATGCCACGGAGCAACTCAGCCTGTGCACCACAAATACTGAGCCTGCACTCTAGAGCCTGTGAGCCACAACTATTGAGCCCATGTGCCACAACTACTGAAGCCCGCACGCCTAGAGCCCGTGCTCTGCAACAAGAGAAGCCACTGCAATGAGAAGCCCGCACACCGCAACGAAGAGTAGCCCCCACTCGCCGTGACTAGAGAAACCCCGTGTGCAGCAACGAAGACCCAACGCAGCCAGAAATAAATAAATAAAATAAATTTATTAAACAATATATATATATATCTGCGTTTAAGCAATTTACATACCTTAGTTGGCTTATATTTGGAGAACAAATATATTTTTTTATTTTTTTAAAAAAGCCCACTTGCCAAACTTCTTTTGTATGTTCGAGGTCCTTTATGAAGTTATCAAATTATGCATGTTAATTTTCCAATTTTATGACCCTAAGTATACGTAAATGTTAGCTTACAATGATTCAAATTGCATTATGGCTAAGATACATACTTTTGGGTTTTCCCATATATACTAAGTTACTAGTGAAAGAAAATGTATCTGTCCAATTTTATTAAATTGATGGTAGAATAATATACTCAAGGAATTGTTATACACATCAAAAAGTGGTTGTGGATACTCTGTCCAACAAAGTTGTTAAGTCTTTCTACAAAAGTACCATATAGGCAGTTTGATGTCTCAAAAATAATACATAAATTAGTGCTGAGATAAATTAGTGCTGACAGATGTAACTAACAAGCTAGAAATTGTCAAATATGAAAGTTGCTCTTTCATATTTGAGTACAGTGCCATTCTTTCTGAACTGTAAGCTTTCTTAACTGTCTCTAAGGAAAGCATTCTTTACTGAGATGAACAAAAAGTTTAGTGAACTGCATTTCCACCATGGCAGCGTTACCTGAGAAGCATGTGTTAAAAACACAAGTTCATATGTACTCTGTACTTTCTATTCACAGCTCAAAATGAAGTAAAAATGTGGCTTAGATCAGTTAATGTATTGGATTACAATTCCTAAAAAGGGTGTGGTGAGAAGAAACAGAAGGTGGAAAAAAAAAAATTTCCTGATGAAATCGCAGCATTACTAACACAGGTGTAAAGTGTATCATGGATGTGAGCAAAAATCAAACAAACCTAAAGACCAAGCCATTATGTTGTTAACACCTTAAGCAAATTCCACTCACAGCGTAGCAGAGTAATTAGAAACAGAGGGAAAAAAATATGTCTCTCAAACACACACACACACACACACACACACACACACACACACACACACACACACACACACACACACACACACACACACCGACATGGCATGGATAAAAGCTACTTCTTGAGAGTAGAAGGGTATGGGAATACTTTTACAAGCAACCTTTTCTGTAACAATAAATATACTGGCTTTGTTAATTCTGTACTTTTAAAACTAACATTTTTTAAGTAGTTGTAAATGATACAAAATTAAAAATGTAAAATTTAGATATTACCAAATCTCTCTCCTAGCCTCCCTACAAAAAACCTCTATTACCTGTTCCTCTTTTTTCAGTTTCTATTTCCAAATATATGCCAGAAATATGTACGTACCCAAATGTAGTATGCTATTACATTGTCTTATTTAATTCTCACAACAAACTAGTGGAATTTGCATAGCCATGCCATTTTACATACACAGAAACTGAGGCTCAGAGTGGTTCAAATAATTTCTCAATTATAGTTAATTAATTTGGGGAGTACCTTTAATACCAAGTGAGAGCATATTCTAATGTCAAATTATGTTCTTTCCTGACGCATGGCGGAATTATAGCAGAGTTATAAAGAAGCAAGTAACCTCAATAAAGGAAGTCACAGCTTTTGAATTAAAATGGTGCTACAAATATTTTGAGGGATTTTACCAGGTCTAGTATGGCCTGCTCATTTTTCCGTATCTTGCTATTCAACTGATCCAGAAATTAACTTAAGTTGGCTTTAATAATCTCCTCTGTCAATAAGCACTAAATATCTCTGAAAATTATTCAATTACTTTACAGTACTGGCTAGGTGAGATCTGGCCTTTCATTTAAAAGCTGTTTCTCTGAAATGCCTACCGTTCTTTTCTAGCCATACATCCTCTCCTTGACTCATGCAACTTCCCTCATTCTCTTTTCCTTTTCACAAACCTATACAACTGTTTCAAGGAAGTTCTAATATAAAACCAAAACTGCAGCGTTTCATATTCTTTGTGGACATTGTGTGGCTGCACGCCATATGAACTATGTAATACTTAGTTGTCATCATTCTTTCTCAGTGGAATATTAAAATAAATAAGCAAACCCTACTGAGAAACATACCACAAAATAAAGCTGCTCTAGGCACACTTTTACATACTGTTTTTTTGAGGAATATCTATCTTTTTTCGTTCAGTATGCAATTTAAATAAGTATAGCCTGCAGGTTCAAACAAGATAGGACTCCTCCCCTTTGTTTAAGACAGTTTTCAAATTTCTGTGTGTGCACTTAAGGAAGTCATCCACACGTAATCACTAGGCCATCTGCGAATAGGAAAATTATAAGTGTGTTACATTTGCTGCATTCCTTCAGGTCTTAAACTTTTGTTAAAGTGCTCCATAAATGGATCAAATGGACTGAAATTGTCTACATTTCCAAAGCAATAGAGGAGGTAATTCATGCTGTAATGGTTTTATTCTTAATAGTAAAAGGATCAGTGAAACAGCGATAAACACTAGAGAATACTGGAAAAAATATATTTTCAAGTTAATGCTGTAGCCAGTATGACTAGCCTTAGTTTGTTGAACAGAAAAAAGACTATTTTTTAAAATAAAAAGGCTAAACTTTATGAAATTATTATATGTCAAATAATAGCCTAAATTTACCTTTTAAAAATCTACATGTATTATTCAAAATTTTATTAGAAAGTTTACACCTGAAAAGTTTCACTTATTATTCTTTTGTGTTATCAAATAATTACTTTCTATATTTTATAAAAAAGAAAACAAAAGGAAAAAGAAAAGGAAACAAAAAGCTACATAATTTCTCCATGATTGTATAAAAACATATATTCAGGAGTAAGGTAATGATCCAGAATCTTCCGTACTTTAGGTTGCTGGCATACTCAAAAGTTAAAACAAGAAAACAAAAAAAGAAAAAGAAAAATTGTTTAATGATATATCACTTTTTGTGTATTATTTAATCCCAGTCCAGAAGTGGTTAAAAGAATGTGGAAAGAATTCTCTATTTTTCAATACAAACTAAAGTTTTCTCCTTCTGCCTACTTCTATCTTCCTCTTTCTATCCTTTTGAACTATGGCTAAGCATTCACCACCTATCTGCAATGCTGAAGTAAAAGAAGAAAGAAGAAAACTAGAACTAGGAAGATGGCTAAAGAAAAGGGCACAGGAAATGCATAAAATGTTTTGTTAGATTAAAAAAAGAAGAAGAAGCCCTAAAGTCAGAAAAGATGAATACAGAAGGACTTTGTCAACTCAAGGTGACACAAGGGGTCTCTGTCAATTGTACTACCATTTAGTTGCATTGTGCTGATTAAGCTGACCAAATGCTGAGAGTGTGACAAATCTTCAGACTACAATTAACAACTTGGAGTGAATCTCCTTCTTTCCTTCTGACCTGTCAAAATTCCCCCTTGAAACGCCTCTTCCCAAAAAATGAGAATCAAAACCATATTTTTACAAAACAAAAATTGTAAAGGTCTAGGGGGATGTATAGTGATTGAGCAGCCAATTTTAAAGATACTATTAAACCATTCTGATTAAAAAGAATCATAGACTAGATAGTACAATAATCAAATCAGCATTTAGTGTTTCTTCTTCATTTTCAAAATATTTGAAAATATCTCAACTGACATACTCCTAAAATATTTTATGATTAATAATGAAAAATCTTGGTATATAACAAGGAACATGCAATCTGGCTATTATCTACAGAAAATTCACTGTTTAGCTGACTGTTGACTGAGTACCTATTAAAAGAGATGCCGTCAGCAGTTTAGGGTCATATGGGCTCTTCCCACGGCCATTTTCAAAATGTGAGTCTTCCAGCTTAAAAATGTTGTCCTGTAGAAAAGAAAAAGAAGAATTCAATTTATTTATAATAGAAAGTATTTTTAACATGCCAGTTAATCAGAGAGAGGTTGAGTATTCTTCTGCACTATCAAGGTGTATTATTATTTGTGTAAACTTTAGAGATGCCAGAATAACTTAAGGGGGATAAAACCTAGCTATTACTAGACAAATATCTATTTAACTTGGTGATTTTTAGTAGCATTTAGCATGTTGCAAGCAATAGTGTATAAGTGAACTCTAAACGACAAGCACGCTATGATGAGTGATCATTTTATCACAGAGCTATGCTAAGAGCTACCCTAATGGCTCTTGAAAGAATGTTAAATTTAAACAAATAACTCCTTTACTTCCTTCACATAGAGAAAAAACAACAACTCACTATATTAGATGTCTGCAAGAAGATACGCTATCTCACTTCTCTGTATGTACTTTCCAGAAGGAAACAGTCATAGCAGTCACGTCCTCCACTCTGTCATTCCTACGACTTTGATGCTTACAAGCTCCTCAAGCATTTTAAAATTACTCACACCTTGGAAGGTGGAAGGTGCCTGAAACTATCCTTATCAATTTCTCTAAGTGGGAAATATCAAACTGTTTATTAGGATGGGTGTGCCTGGAGATAGTGTCCTTAGGACAACAAGCACAGAGGTGACACATTTTTATCACAGGGAAGTCTGCTCAGTTGAGGCTCAAGCACCCAGAAACGTAAGTGAACATTTGACTATGGTAGAAAGTGTGCCAGAAAGCACTGCAACAAAATCCTTAATAAGGAGATAACTAACTCATGCCTAAGACACTGTCCTCAGAATGTGAGGCTTCTATATGACAGTGGAATAAACTGGGGTATCTCTGAGCATTCTTTTCAGAACCAAGTGCTCTGGAAATTAATTAGGTCAGAATATGTATGCATTTTCCAGCAGCACATTAGCTTGTCCACAGACTGAAATAAAATACCTTTTTTGGCAATTTCTCTACTATTCACATAAAAGCATTTTCTATATTCTTAGGATAGTAAATGGTGTTCATTTTATGGCCAATATGGGTCACTTTATTTAACATTTAATATCTCTGATGGAGCTAATGGCAGAGTTTCAAATTATGACTCTTAAAATTCATTTGGGTTAGGGAAGAAGAGTGAAAAAGGAAGCAAACCAAAAATGTTCTCCATCTTTAACTACTGTAAGAATTACCAAGTCTCCTGTTTGCTTGCAGTGATTCTGTACTTGGTAAATAGCTATCCCCTAGCAATGATGGTTCTTTAGCTGAATTCTAAAATTTACACTGTGAAAAATTTACGGGGTTTCTCAGAATTGTGCTAAGTTGTAGTAGGAAGGGCAGTGAGTCAGGAGTCAGGCCCACTTGGGCCAATGATTAGCTCTGGTTCTTTGGTGGCCAATTAATATCTCTGAGCCTTCGGTTTCTAAAAGTTAATGTTGATAAGGATATTTAATCTCAAATGTTTATTGTGAGGATTAAAGAATTGAAATAAAGTATTTTTAAAGCAACAAAATAAAAAACAGACACTATTTTTATTCTATTAATACTGCTCATATTACTGCTACAAGAATATGAAAATTTAACACAAGTTGTTACCATTGTTGTAAACTTTCCTACCAGAACTTGAAAGAAATATTACTTAAAAACAGTTACATAAGTCACCAAATTATAAACTTATTTACAAATACACAATTGTCATAGACACTTGAATATTAAAATTATAATATGAAATTTATTGCCATATACTAAGAAGAAGCATAGAAGAAATTTTAAGAAATATTTAGATAAAAATTAGGAAATAATCCAAAATAAATATGCTCAGTAGATGATATACACTCTACTGCCACAATGATAGAAAATATTAAAATCTGTCTATGTGACTAGTCCTCACAGGTTAGAGGAAGCATCAAGGAGAAGTGGTGGTGTGGCTGAAAATATTGTTAGGAATATTAGTATAAATTTCTTGTCCTCATAAGACATTTTACAATACTGACAAAGATAGAGGAGCTATCTGTCAAAGTGTGAGACACATGATGTCTGGGATCATGTATTCACGTTAGTAAGACAATGCCAAGGTATATGAAAAGTACTTGAAACCTCATGTTTAACATTTGATTTACCAGGTAAAGGATTAAACTTCATAGGAAGAGGGGTTAAGCATGTCAGTTACAGTTTAAGAGAAGATGAAAAACTATCCTTTGTCATGGTGTCAGGTAATGTGTTCAAAGCTGGCCTCCTTTTTCCTTTCCGTCTTTTTTCCTTTAAACGGAACTCTTGCCCACATTTCTGGGTTTCTACAGTGTAACTATTCTATATTCTTATAGGATTCTACTGAAGGGTAAAAGATTGAATTTCCTTTCCAGCCTAGTGATATGGGGCCTGGAATAAATATAATTTGCTTTCACAATAGGGAACTAAAAGATATTTCTTACATAGAAATGTTTGTAGTGTAAAATTCATACCTGTTACACATAGTAATGGAGTCTAAGGCTGTTGAAATCAGACAGAAATGGATACTATCCCTGGCTGTGCCTTTTATTATCTGGGCCTCAGGCAATCCCTAAACCCTTCTGAAGCTCAGTCATCTATAAAAGGAGGATAGGAAAATCTCATAGGGTTGATTGGGAATATTTACTGCAATAATGTATATAAAACAATACTTAGTATGCCCTCAAAAATATTAATTTATTTTTTCATTGTTTATAGTTACCAAAATAAGATCATTCTTTCCTATACTGATTAATATCTCTCAAGCTACAGTGGAAATGCCTGCCTATATATTCATCAGTAGAAATTAAGACATATGTTTAAAAATATGTAAATACTTTGGACTCC
The DNA here is from genome assembly GCF_003676395.1 of Aethalodelphis obliquidens. Lineage (NCBI taxonomy): Eukaryota > Metazoa > Chordata > Mammalia > Artiodactyla > Delphinidae > Aethalodelphis > Aethalodelphis obliquidens. The sequence goes on along the minus strand of NW_020837949.1, from coordinate 78,684,732 downwards.
CAAAATGCACTGAAAATTGTTCATTTCTATAGCTAGACCACAGTCCAGTTCAAAAGCTTTTCTGACCAAAAAAAACCCATTAAATATAATATGTACAGGAAGCAACCTAAGCGTCCATCGACAGATGAATGGATAAAGAAAATGTGGCACATATATACAATGGAATATTACTCAGCCATAAAAAGAAACAAAACTGAGTTATTTGTAGTGAGGTGGATGGACCTAAAGACTGTCATACAGAGTGAAGTAAGTCAGAAAAGGAAAAACAAATACCATATGCTAACACATATATATGAAAAAAAAAAAAAAAAAAAGGTTCTGAAGCACCTAGGGGCAGGACAGGAATAAAGACGCAGCCATAGAGAATGGACTTGAGGACATGGGGAGGGGGAAGGGTAAGCTGGGAGGAAGAGAGAGAGTGGCATGGACATATATACACTACCAAATGGAAAACAGCTAGCTAGTGGGAAGCAGCCGCATAGCACAGGGAGATCAGCTCCGTGCTTTGTGTCCACCTAGAGGGGTGGGATAGGGAGGCTGGGAGGGAGACACAAGAGGGAGGAGATATGGGGATATATGTATATGTATAGCTGATTCACTTTGTTATACAACAGAAAGTAACACACCACTGCAAAGCAATTATACTCCAATAAAGATGTTATATATATATAATATGTATAAAAATTCTCAATTAAAAAGGGCTACCATTTAATATGTCTGATGAACTTAATGTGATTGAGAGACACCAATATTGCTGTTTCTGTTATCTAGTGCACGAGACCTATTAGATGTGTGAAAACACTGACCCCTTGGAAAAGAAGTCTATGTTCATATAATGGTACATTCTCTGTTGTCATACGTAGCATATCACGTAGACAACTGTCTGGCTGTACTTGGAAGACTTTTTGAAATCTGATTGCTACTCAATGATTTTCTGTTTTAAAGAGTGTTAAACAGATCACATATGCAAGTAATAAGACCAAAAATCTTAAGACCAATGTATACAATTAAACCACATAGCTTATATTCTTACTTGGGCTGAAATACTTTTCATTTTTAGTAATACATGAACAGAAATCTAGCTGCATGGATTCTAATTGCTTTAGCAGATACTGTGAGCAAATCATATAAGTTATTGTGCCATATTTTATTACATGATTGCATCAGTTTTCAGCAACTATTTTTAGCTTTCAAGACCACTCTTTCCCCTTTGTCTTCTAGATTTCCTGAATGTTATTAGACTGCGGTGAGGTAAGACATTAGAGGAAATAATAACTGTGCTAATGTCTAATCCAAAGTTTTATAAATTATAAACCAGTGGTGACATCATGGCAATAAATTTCCTAAATCTCAATCTTGTCCAAGTAATAAATTTAGGGAACAAAGCTGCAATTTTAGTTGTTTTAATGATTAAAACATAAATGATGTTTGTAAGAAAGAAAAGAAAAGAAAATCCTATGTATATGTGATAGAATAACCATTTGGGGTGGGAAACTATATAAACTTAATCAAACCCAATACTGGGACAGTATTTTAAAACATACATTATTAAATTTTTTCAAATTGCTCTTTCTCCTCTCCTGCTCTTTACAAAGATACTTTGTTTGCCAGTTCTAATGAATTATCAAGTATTCCTTGGTCACACCATATTTTTCTCATCTCTGCCTGAACTATCCCCAGCTCACCCGTCCTCAACCCCAGGGTGAATTTCCTTTCCTTTAAGACTAAATTCAAAAGTTACTTCCTAGTAGAAGTCTTCAGAGCTTCCTGGATAGTTTATTAATTTCCTTTGTGCATATCCTAATTAACAATAGTACACAAGCAATGACAATACTGGGTAAAACTACTGGCTTCAGCAATGAAGGGACGTAATAGGATCTCATAGGAAATACTGTGACATACTATATTTTACCCAAAGGAGATCCACTTGTGGATAAAATTCATCCGGATTTACTTCTCCTAAAAAGGTGACTCTAGATCTATGCTGTGCAATTCTAATAGCCATGAGCTGCATGTAGCAATTTAAATTAATTAAAATTAAAAATCCTATTTCTCAGTCACACTAGTTATATTTTAAGTGTTTAACAGTCACATGAGATTTGTGAATACAATATTGCACAGATGCAAACATTTCCACTGTCAAAGAAGTTCTACTGGACAACACAGCTCTAGATCCTATTCCCTTAGCAGCAAAAGAGTAGAACTGAAAATTAGAGGCCCTCTAGGGAAAGAAAATTTGTCTTCAGAACACAATCACAGTAGAAAAAGTTCATGAAATCTACAAGGAAAGATTATAGTAAAATCACTAGTTTTTTATTTTTATTAGCTAGGGATTATCCTAAGTAACTTTTAATGGCAGAACAGATGAACAAATACATGTCCTGTATTTTTTTATATGCCATCCTTCTTTCATTCAAATTACTTTTCCCTAATCTATGCAGGCAAAAATTTCACTCATTGTTTAAAGCTTAAGTCATAATACCAGTCCATTAAATGTTCATTACTTTTCCCCAGCAGAAAAAATATTTTCTCCCTGGAACTTGTATAGAAATCTATTCATAATCTCTTTGTGCCATTTGTTACCTTCAATCAACCTTGCTATTCAATAATGCACATTTTTCTTTTCTTCCTATTAAATACTTTTGAGGCGAGGGAAAAATCTGATTCATTATATTTCTCCCAAATACTAAGATAGAACTTTTCACTGAGTTAAAGCTCAATGAAAAAAAGAATGAATAAATGAGTGACTGTGTGACCGAGTGCACTAGAGAAAAACTATATCCAAGGAATAGCAAGGACATTGCCCTGGACTCTAGGAGCTAATACTTCAAGGATATGACACAGATATGAACACAATTGTGCAGTAGAGGCCAGACTACAAAATTTAAATATTAAACCTAGCTTTAAAGTGAGTTTTAAGAAACATGATAATCTTTAATTTTTTAGTGTTGTTATGTGTCACTATTAATAGATTATTGATACTTGTTATACACTTCAAATACGAGTTTACTCTTACTATAAAAGACAAAAAATAAAATTTAATGACAAAGAGCATAACGTTACAATCCCTTTGCTTTTACATCCCTGTTCCTCTTTAACTTTCATTGGACCTTGTAATTCATCAGTTCTTATTAATATTAAGCTTGTTAATAAATATTACTCCTTTCAATACAGCCATTTTATTCAGGGAAAAGTTATCAAAATTGTCCTTTGTAGAAATTCAAAAATCTTCTTATCAATGTAATAGCTCCATAATTCCAGGATAACTGTTTCACCTGACCAGTTTTTACTTACAGAAATTACTCCATGTATCTCTGTGATGCTGGCTACTGGAACATCAAACTGGAGAAGCTGTTTGGGCTTTTGCCAAATACAATTTTCTACTTATAAAATATATATAACTTCTTATTGGGATTTGCGCTTCTATATTTATTTTAGAAACTTTCTAATTTACATGTTTTCTGAAACACTATATAAATATTAATATGTACAGTAAATATATATTGATCTGTGACTATGTAAGAATTATGTTTGGAATATGAATGTGAAAGGTCTAATTAATTCAACGAGCAAGAAATTACAATAAAAAGTACATAATAATAATATTATATACATATGCTATTACAATGTTTATAAAGTATTTGGTAGCTATTTCACTTAACACTGAACACATACTAAGTGTTAATAATGTCCTAAGAGTTCATCTATGTCTTTTCACTTAATCTTCAAACAACCCTACTATTATTGTGCCAGTTTTACAGATGAGAAGCAGAGACATTTTCCATTTAATACTCGAAGTCATAAAGACAATAAATGATGGAGTAAGAATTTGATAACAGAACTCTTTCCAAATCCATGTTTTTAACCACTATATAAAAAAGTGGGCTTACCATAAATATTACGTTAAAAAAATAACTGCATGAGAGGTACCCTATGATAGTAGAAACTGGAAACTACAGGAGTTCAAAGTGGGGATAGATAATTTTATGTTTCAGCATATAAAGAAAAGCTTTATTTGATTTAGTCCTTTAAAAATGTATTTTGATGGGAGGTGAGTGTATCTGGGAGTACGCATGTGTGTGTTTGTGTGTTCATTGGTTATGGGTGCAGAGGGCCAGAGGAGCTCATAGAGAGAGGGCAGAGGAAAGCACAGATGCAGGTTAGTCCATCTAGAGGAAACAGCATGAACAAAATCCCCTCAAAATAGATATAATTCATATGATAAGTAACATAAAATTGAGTTTAGACAGTGAAGACTGTATACATATATTAAGAGATAAGGTGGATAAATAAATTTGAAATCAAACTGTGGATAGTTTCCTGTGCCAGAATAAGCAATTTAGCATGCATTCATGACACGGTGATAATTTTAGCTGGAGAACAATAGCATCAAAGAGGTGCAATATTATGATGAATCTGACAGTGATGCATAGGATGATTTAAAGATACATGAGCCTTGTGACAGGAAAAGACCTACTGCCATAGCCTGGGGAGGGGAGAATTAGCTCTTCTTACACATTACGGCAGTTTAAAGGAATTTTTTATGTTGTGTGTTACGATGGTCAAGTCATTTAGCTTCTTTGTATTTCACGTTTCTTAACTTCAGCTGCATCAGAATTCCCTTTAATACTCCAGTGAAGCTATGGATTCTTTGTTCCAGAAAATTGAAGCTAAGCATACGTATGTTTTATAAGCAATCTTTAGGGTTTATTGACTTTATGTAGTCATGGCAAGAGTTTCCAAATCAGCTATTCTACAAAGACCTTTCCATTTCTAACTTGGTATGATTCTCTCATCCTATCCCTCTGAATCTGGACATTTGCTTCTGTTGTTCTTTGGCTCTGTCCTTGAACATAATACAGGGATTATCCAGACTTTTAAAACCCATTTTCATTTTCATTCTCTACATACTATTATTTGGTATTCATTTATTTTTATAAATTCAGCTATTGAACTTCAGCCCCAATCCCTCTGCTATTCTAATCATTCAAACTTGGTTTCCTGGCCTGTATGAAATCTTCCATTTTCCATGGTTATTTCAAAATTGAGAGCTATTAAGAGGCCTTGGCTCTTCAAAAGAATATAAGAGCAATTACGAATAATAAACTTCATAAAAATTAGCCTGTCAGAAAGAGTTATTTAACAATATACATTGTGGGAAGATACAAAAGAAATGTAACCCTGGTATCTGTCACTGAGGGCTGGGAAATTTAAAAAGTAGTGCTATGTGAATAAAGCAAGTATAATTTTCTGCCCTGATTATAATATATTAGCCCTGTCTTTGATTTCACTACGATTGCAGCCATACTACATTAGAACTTTATTTTTCTCTACAATCTAATAAAACATTGCTGCAAGTAAATGACTGACTGCTAATTGAAAAAGAATCTCAGTGAAAGATAAGCTCAAGGAAAAGCTATATGCTTGTAAGGATTTTTAGAACTGAGTATACTAATACCTTCTTCTCATATTATTGATAATTAATATTTTTGAGTAGTTTTAGCTGCACAATAATTACAAGATTTGGTTTTAAATCCCAAATGTAGTCATTTGATGCTAAAATGTTTAGAGTCAATAATTATAATTATGCTTATTCAATAATTGCCAATACTTTTCAAATATACACTTTGGAAAGTAAATTTTTCTCAGCAAAAGCCAATTATACGATAATTGTTTTGACAAAAATATATTTTATTAAATTAAATAAAAATATTCCAGTTATATAAAATATAGTCCAATTTAATATTCATAATATGTGATCCCTTTCTAGTTACATCTATGCAGACTTTTTTCACTGAATATAATTTCTGTTCCTGAGAAACTCTGAGGATCCAAAATAGAAAGAAGGATAATATCATCAGGGTACACAACATTTCTATAAAGTTTATCTCTAGATTAAATGTAAGTAGGAATGGTTAAAATCATTGATTTCAATTTCTATAGTCTGTTCAAGCATTGCTTTAGTAAAGCAGAAATCTTACCTCTAAAATTTGTCTCCAGAGATTATATGGCTTTTCTGCGACCCAGATTTTTTGTTGTTGTTATTTGAATTTGAAGGTAGATGTGGTCAAAAATATTATTAATAATTATAAAATCTGGATTATATAACCCCTTGTGCCAATTATTAACTGTAAACTCTAAAACAAGTTTCAAAAATCTCTTTCATGTGTCAACATTCTTATCTATGGAAACACTCCACATACTTGCCTCAAGGATTCAATGAGATATGTGAATTAACATAGGAAAGCATACTTAAACCATATAGAAATTTAGTTCGTTATAATTTTAATGATCCTAAATTCACTATTAGTGGTACATCTTTATTATGATAGCATGTTGATAACTCATTATCTATGATAATGTAATAGGTAATATGTGTTAAGCAAATATTAGCCACGTACACTCTCCTAAGTGCTTTATAGGTATTTACTTTTTTATCATTACAATACCCCTTGAAGTACATAGTGTGATAACACTAATTTTACAGATGAAATAACAAAGACTGAGAAAAAATGACTTGCCTAAGGTCACATATTATATAGCAGAGTCAGGTAAACAATTTCCATAACCAGTAATAAATGGAGGGATTCTAAAATCCTTATTTTTTGTGTTTGATTTGCACACCATGTTACTTTATAAATACACATCATACATAAAGTGTTATAATAATATCTCTTAATTGTGTTTTCCTTGTATTTCAAGCATACGTTAGGTCCTGAATTAATCTTAACTGAATTGACCATGACAGATAACACTGTATTTAATATAGTCCCCACATTATACTCTAATACAGTAAAGACAAGTAGAAAAAAACTAACATAGTTCTAACTTTATTTGCAGAAAAATATATGAAATTACTTTGTTTCCAAGTTTGTGAGAAATTAGTATCACTTTATTTGTTGTCCACCCAGTAAAAACATACACTTCCTACAGCTGGATTAAATAGGATTTGCCCTCTAAATTTAAGGGATCTGAATTTATCTGGGTTCCTCAAACAAACATCAGTGACATAATTCATCTGCTTTTTGTCATCATTAAAATTAATGGTATAAACCAAGGAAAACAGAAAGCATATGTGTTCATACTTCATGCAGATTATGTTTTTAATAGGAGCTTAATTTGAGTTTATGCAGATATCTCATACCTGTCATGGTTTAATCATTCAGCTATGAATGCCTGTTAACTCCCAAGGTATATAACAATGAAAGGGAAAATTTTATCTTGGCTAGAATGAGAAATTCCAGAACATGAACAATTTACTCTAAAATATTTTGCCCCAGTGAGACCTGGTAAAGTGAGCTCAGTCAAAGAGCAAATCAAAAGTCCCCAAAAAGTAAAGTAACGGAACAATTCACTTGATCTTTCCATGTGCATTTTAAGTCTTCTATGTCCAAAACATAGTTATTTTGTATTTGCCATCTTATAATTTCACAAAGCATCAGTGTTTTTTATCCTAAACTGTGAAAGTACAGCTATTATTTTTAACCACTTCTTTTTATAAATGTGTTTGTCACATCCATGATTAGACACCACTGGGGAATTTTATCGACCTAAATGTAAATATGTCAATAGAAAGCAGCATATGTTCTGTAAGAAGTATTGGAATCTACTCATAAGGTTTCTTTACATTTCAAGATTTTTTCATAGATACCATCTGGGAAGCAATGAGACCAAAAGAACTAACATTTTATTTATACCAAGCTTTGTTTTAGAAAAACTTTGTCATTCAAGTGTTGTTATAATCATATGACATAAATATATGATTTTCTTTTAGCAAATTAGCAAAGATTACAAAAATAATTTTTATTTTTGGCAAAGGTATTTTAGCAAAGAGACAATCCTGTCAATTCTTGGGAAGAAGATAAATTTTAAAGAATAATTTGGGAATTAGAAAGCTCTTTAAGAATGTCCATATACTTTAACTTGATTATTTTACTTTTGGAAAAATATACAAATGAAAATAAAAATTTTAAAATTAAAGCGAGAAGAGGTTAACCATGGTATTTAGAAGACTGAAAAAAAATGTAAATGCCAATAAGAGGAGGGTAGTAAACTATGACCTATCTACAAAATATATTATGATACAGATATTAAAATAAATGTTTATATTAAATGTTATAATATCTAGAATACCTTTGTTAAGTCATTGTGGAAGCAATATGTAGTAATACAACAACTATGTAAGATACATGGAAAAAAAAACGAAGAAAATTCATCAAAATATTGAATCTCTAGTTTAGATATTTTTTCTATATATATTGTTTTTATCTACTTTTAATATTGTATACAATGATCATGCAGCCCATGTATTAAAAACAAAACCCCCCAAAACCCCCAGGGTTACTATATCTTAAGTAAACTTTCAAATTGGCAGTTCATGAACAGAATCTGGCCCAGAGACATGATTTAGTTGACATGCAGTTTTGAAATCTTTAATATGAAAGCCTTTTCATGAGACTTAGAACTTTCCATAGGACAATTCAACGTTTCCATTGCTCCCCATTTTTTGTGTTTCCATTTTCATCTTTTTATGTCACCTGCATGGTACCGTAGGTATTTAAGTTTGCAACCCCTATAAAGCATTGTGAATTACTTAATTACCAAAAACTACATTGCATTATCATCTTATTGTCTCCATTTTTCAGATTTACTTCAAATAAAGTTTAGCAATTAATCATGGCTATACACAGAAGTTAATGGCAACTTCAAAGTGCTCTGAAATTCAAATTGTCATAGTATCATAAATCTCCATAGCTCTTCACTCATTCTTTTTATATAATTAAATAAATCTATACATGCACTGCTGTTTAACAATGTCTCCGTTATATTTAGAAAAAATTAACTGCTCCAAATATTTATATCTAAATTAATTATCCAGAATTCATAAGACTTGATCTTTAAGGCTGTGTGGTTAACTATTGCAAAATACAGGCAGAGTAGTCCTTAGAGAAGTACCCAGATATTGGGTGGCTTCTTTTGCTTTCAAATTAATGACGAGGAAGACATTCTATATCACATGTTGAGTTGACTTTTGGGTCATTATTTCTAATCTACTATAGTGAACACTTGTATTATTTATAAATGTATCTCTCTCACTGGTAGAAGTCAGTTTCTGGCTATAAAGCAAGATTTTTTTGTTATCAAAAACTTATAATTACACAACCTAGAATAAATCAAGCATTTTTACTTGGTTTATTTTTATTTATTTTTTATGACTAACTTACTACTTTCCAGACAATGCAAGAACCTTAGAATATATCATATCCATTTATTGCTGCTTCCTCTGGCTGGTGAGCAATACATTTTTATTCCATTTTTCATGGATAGGTGCATCTGTCTTTCACAGCTCCTGGTTTTATGCAAGGAACTCAGCTCCAAAATTCTGCACCCTGTCCTCTCTGTGTTTAAGAATTTCTAATTATATAAATTTTGTATTATAATTTCATTTAAGAACTACATTTTGTTACAGCTGTCTTTTATAAAATTTGATAAGCTGTATGGCAGTTTTCTTGGACTCTGTTTTTCCCAACTAGAAAATTCCTAACCAGGAATTCCATGTGGATTCCTAAACCAACTGTTTTAGGAAATGATCTTTTATCCAAAAAATAACCTCATTTTGTCTTCAGTTACTGTTGAGGCTTTCTACCACATTCTAGAACCTGGGTTAATTTTATAACACAGATCTTCTTTTTTAAGCTTTCTATGTCCATCTTATTATTTTGTCCTGACGTCTATGATAAGTCTCTACTGTGAATCTTTCATTGTATCTGTAATTCACATATACACAGATTTCAAGAAGTTCCCTCTTCAGTAAGACTTCTATGCTACCTTCTTATATAAAAATGTACTTCCTTCCTGTACATTCACATCTGCCCTGGTAGGTCCGATAGCTGGAATCACTGTATCATATTGATCCTTTCCTACCATCTAAAATGCTAGACCCTCAATTGCTGTCAAATATTCCAATCATCGTTGTATTACTTACTCTTCTACCACTGGTAAAGATCATTTTCACCACTGGTAAAAAGCATCCTTTTCTAGCCTGAAATCTAAAAGCCACTATATTAGGTTGCTACAAGAACATTAATCACACTACTTTAGAAATACATCTTCTTAAGGAATATTTCTTATCTATCTGCCTATATGAGTTTTCTATTGCTATACAACAAACTACCACAAACTTAGTGGCTTAAAACAACACCTATTATAGCCCAGTTTCCGTGGGTCAGAAGTCTGGGCAAAGTTTAGCAGGAACCTCTGCTCGAGATCTCATAAGGCTGAAATCAAGATGTCAGCTGTGGCTGCAGTCTCTTCTGATGTTCAGGGTCTTCTTCCAAGCTCATTCAGTTTTTGCCAGAATTTAGTTCCTTATAGCTAAAGAACTCAGAGTTACTACCATCTTCTTTGAAGCCAGGGGAACTCACTTTTCTCTACTTGGTTTATTAACTAGAATGTTTGCTGTTGAAAATCACACCTTACACCTAAAATTACCATTTGCGTGGACTGGACATTTATGTCATTGTAGATGACATTTTCAATTACAGAAAACATAATAAGTCATCATAAATTATTTTAAGAGTAGTTGAAAGCTCAATTAGTATCTTGCTCAGCTTGTTGATGCCCATTTATTACTCTTAAAATAATATAATCCCTGTCATTAAGAACTGTAAAATTTTAGGTGTGGAGAGAATAGTAACACATAAAGACCGAGAGTAGTATAAAATTGAATACTGTAAGATATGACATATACCCCTACATACTTTGTAGCATACAAATTCAAAATGAAGAGATGTTTTTAATAAGTTGAAGGAAGCACATGATATATTTGTGGCATAATTAGAAGAATGAACCAACCTGAACAATGAACTGGGAATAACAGGAAAGAAAAATTTAGCAAAATTGTATTTTCTAAGTGTCTTGGCATTGTTAATTTTTTTTAAATTGTCAATATTTTCCCAACTTATATTTGATCAATATTGATGGGTAATATAATTACAGTTAGAAAGCCCCTAAACATATACATATGTTTATATATATGTGTATATATATATATATACACACACGCACAAAAGGAAAAACTGGAAATATGCAGATAGCATAACAAAGTTATGCTAGACTAATTATATTTATATGGATATGTAGTTATAAATACGAATGCATATATGTACATATAAACACATTTACACATATTCTATATATCTGATCTCATATATTATATATTACATATAAATATATATATATGACTTAATATTATATATATTTTAAGGTACTTCTTAACCATGATACTAGGTTTACAATTTTTTTTTTTTTTTTCCGATACGCGGGCCTCTCACTGCTGTGGCCTCCCGCCGCGGAGCACAGGCTCCGGATGCGCGGGCCCAGCCACTCCGCGGCATGTGGGATCTTCCTGGACCGGGGCACGAACCCGTGTCCCCTGCATCGGCAGGTGGACTCCCAACCACTGCACCACCAGGGAAGCCCTACAATTTTTTAAACATACAGATGCACACAAACTATATTGTATATTTTAAAGGTTAAGAGAACAAAACACTATTTTTCATTTTTAATTATGAGATTGACTAAAGGTTCTCTGTTTTAATTTCTGCCCTCTTCATTGCTTTTTCTTTCTAACACTGAGAGCAAGATTGAGGATGGCTTGCCCCATGGTGGTAGAAGAAAAATACTTAAAAAAGGAGTCTACCTTTTGGGGTAGCTTTTCAGTTTGCCTTGTAGTTTTGGTTTCATGCTGCTTCCTTAAAATTATTTTATCATCATCTTAATTATCCATGCTACTGTTGTATGCCAACAGTAATGAATAGCACTAGCCCATTGTTAATGCCTATTTATTACTCTTAAAAATATATTTTAATCCCTGTCATTAAGAACTGTAAAAGTTTAGATGTGGAGAGAAAGTAACACATAGAGAATGAGCGCAGTATGAAATAAATACTAAATACTAGCAGTATAAAATAAATAAATACTAGTAGTATAAAATTGAATACTGTAAGTTATGACATATATTCCTACATACTTTGTAGTATACAAATTCAAAATGAAGAGATGTACAGAGAGGCAAGAAGTATATGCTCTTGAAAGACCAGAATATATTACATATGTTTCATTCATTTTCAAATTGTGAATTATTTATTTGGGCTGAATTCTAGATACAAAGCTATATAACAAGGATGAGCAGCAGGAAGGGGAAAGTGGAAAGAACTCAAGATGATAACAAAAGAGTGTAAAAGATAATGAAAATGGCAGTCGGTACACTGTGGAGTGGAAATTTAGGTAATTTCTAATATTATTGTTATCACTGAAGAATCCTGTATTACTAAATAAAAAAAAGACTATTTGAAAAAGAAATACTTTTTTTGGGTGATCTTTATTTTTAATCTTGCATACAAGTGCTGTTCCTTAATTTAAAAAGAAAAGGTTATACTATATTAAATCTTGTAAGAATTTAGTCCTGAGGTCCTTTTTAAGATATGACAAAGGAAAATCTAGGAGCATCTTGATTATAAAAAATTCTACAGGTAAAGACCATAGTGGTATTAGCTTTTGAGCTCAAGGAATTCCTATATCAACCAGTTATGAAGTCTAACAAGAAATTCAAGCCATCCAAAACCTGCACATGGATAGAAAAACTAAATTTGGCTGTATTAAAACACTGCAGGTGGCATGCTCTCAAAGTAGTCATCCATACCTAAAAGTACATAGTCAAATCTTGTCTGAAGTGTACAGGATCATTTAAATAATATATAATGTCAATTGCTAGTGCTATTCATTACTGTGTCCTTATAGTTATTTTCAAAAGAGAGGTTTCATCCTTAAAATTTGATATTAGAATTTAATCAGTAGGATATGACATCACAGAAACACATAAAAACATTTATAAAGAATGTCAAAATGCGAAGGAGGTCCAAATTTGATTGAAATGTAATTACTTAAAATTATTTTGGTAAATAAACCAATTTCTGATAACATTTTCTATATTTATATACAAGGGTATTAAATTATGATCACCTTATAAGAAATGGTTCACCGTATCTACTATATGTATGTTTTTACTGATATTTACTAAAATAATCAACTAAATACAAATGTAATTAACTAAATAATAATTTGAAACCACACTTATTTAAAAATACATACTTCTTTAGTATTGTATGTAATAAATGTAAATAAAACCAAAATGATGACTGACTCAAATAAGGGATAACCATGGCCTCTAGATAGTCTAGATTTATTAATATTACTATTTTATGCAATCCATCAAAATAAATAAAAACATTGAAGCTCAGGGAGAATAAGTGATTATTTAGTATCTCAGTTTTAGAACCTTTCCACCAAATAATTCTGCCTCTTTCCATGGTCACCTTTGTGTGTTACTGTTACAACATTTATTCTTAAATCCATAGTTAATTCTGTAAAAGCCATTATTCTATGTACAATTCAAGCTACATTGCAAGTGCCATTACTAATCATCTTATGTTTATTTTTGTTGGCCTGTTTCAAGTCCAGACTTCTGCTTGGCTGAGCATCAGTGATCATACAAGTGGTTGGTATATAGCAGGCTCAGAACCACCAACCATTGCAATGAAATTTCATTTGGTTACACGTTGAATGGCTTGATTTTTGAGTCAGATTTAGTTTTATAGAATCATTCACAGTTTTGCTACAGTTCTTAATTTATCTCTTTCAAGTCCCTAAGTGTTAATTATTTATTTCTTTTGATGCTTTAAAATGCTTTTAAAAAAAATAACCATAAAGACCAGGAAAATGATGACCTGGTTATTGTTTCAAGGCAATTTTTGAGATTATTGTATGTATTTTGAATAAATGATCAAGTAACTATAAGATAAATGATATTTATATTTGAAAATAATCCTAAAATTAGGTTAGATAATAAAATAACACAGTAGGGAAATTATGTCTGATTAATGAATTGTAATTCTGTACATGTTTCTTTATAAATTTTCACTCAGAAAATCTGAATCATTAAAGGGACCAATCAGCTCTCTGGATAGTTGAATTGAGACAGTGAGTTGAGAATAAATGTATAAAAATTCAGATGAAATTGCTTATGGCATGATCTGGTTATTCCAATTTTCCACAAATCATAAAATAATCCCCTAAATCCATTGTGCTTAGAATGCCTCATAGCTAATTTGGAATATCAAGGATATGGGGCAAAATTCATTTAGTATCTTAAATAGTTAGCTGTACAACTGTTGCTTATCTATGTGGTATTATAAAAAGTCCTCCCAAAAGAGGCGAGATACTTTTTTTTAGAGAGTTATTTTGTGGTTTTTAAACATTTCTGGAATTTGAGCATAGTCTCCTATCATTTAAATTTATGCTCCCAGATATGGCATGTATTAGAAATCTAGCTCCTCCTATTTGAAGACACTCAAATTTTGCTAATGCCAAGGTAGTACGCATAAGGAAAAATGGAAAACTAGGCAGCTTTCCAGCTGGTTAATAAAAAGCCACAGCACCCATTTGCTTCATATATCCCATATCTTAAGTCAAAATTTCTGAATATGAGCAAAATAAAGTAGGAATCTGTCCTCAACAGTAGGTGAATTACTTTTGTCTTTATAGATACAGACTGTTCAATATTCTGGAAACCTGCTTGCGAGGTTTTCACTATTCACTGATATTATAATTGTCAAAGACAATGCCATTAGGAAAAATAAAGCTACAGTATGTTGAAACCTAAAAATGCCTATGAAATGTGATGCCTAACCATGTGGGTTTCTCAAGGGATGTTAAGAATAAAGGATAAGAATATGTCAGTATTAGTGAGGGAGGATGCTACATGTGGATTTTTTTTTTTTTTTTTTGGCTAACTGCAGGAATGGACTGTATTGAAGTTTAGGAGGAGCAAAGGGAGGATGAGAGGGGGTGTCTAGGAAATGAGAACATAGATGTAGGAGGATATCACATTACACAGAGCATAGATGTAGGAGGATATCACATTACACAGAGCTTTGAAACTGATCGTAAACTCTTAGACACTGTTCTGGGGGGGCAAAAGTAACTGGTGGGCTGAGATGAGGGCAGTGAGTGAACACAGATGGAACTGGAAAACTGATGCATCAAGAAAGGAGAAAGGAGATCAAGAAAGGAGAAAATACGATAGGAACTAAGTTGAGGAATATCCTGAATCATGTGCTAAAGTTATAAACTGTAGCACAATTGGAAAATTTGAAATCTGGAATTTTTTGTAGATAAAATTCCAATAACATTTAACAGAGAAAAATAATTAGAAAACATGAAATAAATTTGTTGAGCTAATATTTATACCATAAAATTAATTTTATCTTAACTATACCCTTATATTACTCTAATTTTTTGTATCTTCTTTAACCTTTTAAAAGTAAATGAAGCCATCCTCTATTTTGCATCCCCTTTGCACTTTTAAAAATAAAAGAGGCAAAATGGAAAAGACACATATGAGTGTATTATCATGAAGATATGACTGTTGAGAGTCAGAAGCTTTGATACGATATTTTGGAAGAGGGAAGTACAACTGAGCCTTAAATGTATAATCAAACCAGACTGCTCACCTTCCACTAATTTTTTGGTTTTATTTTTCCCATCTTGTTGTTGTTTGGCACTTTATAATTGCTTCAGTGCCCAAACATAGGTGCCACACAGAATCAGGGAAGAGGCCAGAGCAATGCTGTTTTTACTGTTTTCCTAGCCCTATAGCTATTATAAATTGTAGGTGCTCTGTGTGATCACTTTGCAGAACCAAAGGGTGAACATCAAAGCCTGCTGCTATTGATGTGGCTACTACAATTACTATTACCACGGTCCCCTTTGCCTGCCCTCTCTCTGATACTAGCATTAAATTACAGCAGCACAAGTTGAGAACATAGGAAGATGCGAGTCCTGTGCCGGCTACTTTCACAGTCTCTGGGTTTGAGCCCAGGCTCTGTTGCTCTGTAGTTGTGTGACTCTGACTTTCACCTAAAGCTGTTTTCTCCTATGTGACTGGACCATATAAACTCTTTGCTATTAGATTTATTATTGTTATTTTCAAATCATATTTATATTCCCCACAAACCTGCTAGGAGGCAGATATTATTTTATTCACTTGACAGTTAAGGAGAATGCCTATGCTCCAGGGGGTACAACTAATAATTAACAGAGCTGGAATTCACAATAATTATGTTCATGGCCAAGGTATTATAGTAGAAGATAGGCTTAACTGTTCAGGTACTGCTACATGAAATGTGTGATTGTAAAAATTCATACCAAAAAAGTTGTGGTTTGTATACTGAGAAAAATTTCTGGGAACAAGGAACTATTATTTCTAATCTTGTTCTACCACAAGTTGTCTTAACTTGTTCCTTCACATGTTCAAAATGATAACCAGGGGACTGTGTAACACATGATAGACCTGAGAAAAAGAGATAAGTTTTGTTTTTTCCCAAGGATTAATTGGGAAATATATTTTAGACACATAAAGATAAATTTGGCTGGCTGCACAATTTGTTTTTCTTGTTGACTGACACTGCCTTGAATTTGATTCCTTTCACATATTCCAAATTTCACATGTAAATTGTTTTATTCTTATCCCTTGTTCTCAACGATCCCTTCCATGTTAACATTTTATTCTGAATTCCATTCCCACTCTTCTACTTATAAGGCCATAAATACCAATGACTTTCTTGTTCCAACTCCCCTGGAGTTTTCCCAAGGCTTTTTGTTGTTGTTGTTCCTTGGCATTTTCACTGACTATGGAAATTCTGAGTGCCTATTACAAGGTAAGATTTTCTGTTTTGACTCTGTTCTGTGTTTGCTCTACCTCTGTCTATTTCCTTTTTCTTCATCATTTCTTATGTAACTTCACCAAAAGTACTTTCATTGAAGTTTAGTCTTTGGCTTTTTTATATTTTATTTCCCTTTAATCATCACTCAAAACTTCACTGTCACGACTCCCTCGTCTACGTTTTACTCTTTTTTTCCCTTCAGCTTAATATCTGCCTAAGTGACATACTGCTTCGATGTCTCATCCAAATCATAACCTCGATAGAGTGGAAACCAAGCACTGCAAGTTCTCTCTTAACACAAGCATCCTGTAATCAAGCCAATTCTCCTAATGATGCTCCAAATCTTATCAATGAAATCATCATTATTACACATGTTCAAAGCCCAGAACATACCTTGGTTTATCACTTTCATGTATTCTTTACTATCAATTTGTTTATCCTTTAACCAAAAAAGCTCTTATAGTTTTTTCTTCTACCTTTACCGTTAAAATGTTGGCTATGCAATCATCTAACTGGTCTTCCACATGTATTATCTATTTCTTCTAAGCCATCATCCATGCAGTGCTACAGAAATAAATACAAATGCATTTACACCATATATTTTCCAGAACAGATTTCAAGTGTCATGGGATATGACAAAGTAGCATAAATCAAGGTGTGGCAAGCAGAAAGGGCAATAGGGCTGATATTACTCTGGGCCAGTAACAGGGCTAAAAGGAGATACTACAGTCATCAATACACCTGCTTAAGACGGGCCACGGATTTGGTTCAGAACTTTCTAGCACAAGAGGAAAGTGGGAAACCTTGTCAGTTTCATTATTCACACTGTCTCTGATATAGAAAATAAACTAAGGGCAATCCACATCATCCACGAACTAACGTCGACTTACCTTCCAGTAGAACTGACCACAGTTTCCCTTCTTTAGCCCTTTAGTGAACCTGCATATCATTCTAGAAGACAACACATCTACCATCTTCACAGGCATTTATCTCACAGAACATGGAGAAAAGTTTGCTTCTACCTCTTCTATATCACTTAATTCTTTTTCTATTGTGTTCATTTTCATATTTGTTATGATAGGCACTTGTCCTATATTTCTCCCTCTCTTACCTTCAGCTTCTATATATACTAAAAATTTATTTTGAATCTATCTCACTGCAGCTACCCAAATGTAGGCCCTTTCTTCTCTCCTGGCAGCCACATTCAACGGTTTCCCTGCTTCTGGCCTCACCTTCTCCAAACCACCTTGTATGGTCTACCACCTTTTAACATACAAACCGTTCCCTGGCACCTGGTGCATATTCCTCAATCAGAATCCATAAAACTCTATTTAATAATTTGTTTTCTTTCCCCTCTATTCTTGTAAGCTGATCTCTCTATATTTTCCTAGTTCTTCCAGTATAAGTATAATTTCTGAAACAGAACATCACTCCTAAATAAATGAATGAATGAATTAATAAACGAATGAATTTGCTGAACTAAAATGTGTAATTTTTTTTTTTTAAAGAACCACATTTTCTTGCTTTTTGATATAGTTCATTGAAGCTTTGGGGATGAACAGAACTCATCATAGCCTTAACAAAGATTCCTGGTTAAAGAAATGCTTGGACATGCCTCTTTAAATTGCAACTATTTCTAAGAGTTATTATGCTATAGTGGGTTTTCAGAATGTTCTTCTGAAATGTTATAAATGTTCTTTGAAACTGGAAGAAGCTTTTCTTTTTCTGATTGCATCCTTTTGTATTAGGTAGTTAATGCAGTGAAAAAAGATTATCTGTTTGCAATTTTTCAAAATTAGATTTCATCAATAGGATTAAAATATCAAGATTAGATTTCTGCTTAGCTTCCTAGATTTCTTTGATGCTCTGTCCCTTTTTATCCAATTGCATTATCACATGCTTCACTAGCACTTTAAAGCTGTATAAAACCTGCTTTCTTCATATTAATTTCCCATTCAGCCATCCTCAGTAGCTTTCTTTTTCGTATATATAACTTTCTTTCAAGATTCCTCATAATTTGGCCTAATCCAAATGTCCAACTCTATTTCTTCCTATTTTCTAATATGCAAAATGGCTTATTCAGCATATTCTATTACCCCCACTCCATACCCCAAAATAGTGCATCTGCTATTAATTTCATGTCTTTTGTTTTTTTGGTTTCCTTTTGTAATGAAAATATTTACCTTGTTCTATCCTTTTATCCAAACTCTTGCAGGCCATTATCAGAATTCACTTTCAAGTAACTTACCACAGGTACTGTAATAGGAGGTTATAGTAGTTATAAAGACCTGGGTTCAAAACGTGACTCTGGAATTCCCTAGATCAATGAACCCCTCTAATTCCCATTTTTCTCATTATAAAATGGAAAAAAATTCCATCTGCCTAGTTAGACTGTTGGAGTGATGAACTAAGATAACTACTTGGCTCAGTGTTTGGACATGTAATCATTAATTTTCAATGATCCTACCTCATGCCAGGAGCTGTGGTTGCAAAGCTAGATAAGACAAACACAGTATCAGTGTTCTGGCGTTTATAGTGTTATAGGGGATACAGACATTAAACATATGTCTGTATTCCCTATTTATACATATGTATATATGTATACACACACATATACGATATATATGCAATTTTAATGTATGTTTCTAAAGGACAGTATATTAAAAATACAAGGGCGACTTTACTTAGGTGGAGACTGGGAATGAAGCAGCCAGAGAAGGCTTCCCTTAGAGATGGGCATCTCAGTGGAGATCCGGAAGATGAACAGAAGTTATACAGCAAAGCGTTCAGGAGTAACTCAAAACAGTAGTTTAGTATTGTTGTTTTATTGCTAGCACTGTTATTACTATCCTCTCGAAATCTTTCACGAACACTTCATTACCACTGACCTCTGTTCTCTGAAAATCTACTGCATTGTATTATATTCTTTTACTAGTATTTATCTTCCTCTATGTTTCTGCATTTTGTTTTAATCTTGTTCCTCTGTGCCTTGCAAGGTTCTTCCCATTTTCTGAAATGTCTATTCTTGTCTTGACCTGTTTTGGAAGTAGCTTAAAGATTCTTAGGCAAAACTGGGTACTCCAAAATAGGGGCTTCCATGGCACCTTCTACATAACTGTATATAACTGGCCATTGTTGTATGTTAAAAATGATTTCTTTCCCAAATGCCCTTGCAGTCCTGAGGGCAGAAAACATGTTAAATTTATCTTTTAACTATATAAATCCATGAAGTTGGTATCATCATAAAATGAGCACCAAAAAACTGTTTGTTGAAAATATGATTTTTGACTTTGACAGTTTTATGTCATGTCTCTAAGTAAATTCTAAGTTATTTAAGGCAAGATTCCTTAGTTCAATTTTATTTACCACTATCATACTATGGCACAAGTGGTATTCTGTGTGAGTTTTATGCTGACTGATTATGAAGACATTTTTCATATCTATTTAAAGATAATAGAATATTTTATTATCCTTTGACTATAAAATCTGACATACTTAGAAAAATGATACGAAATACACCATCCTACTCATTTTTCCCAACTTCCTGTCCAACAAGATGAAAACCACTATAATATGAAATATTAGCTTGAGAATTTAAAAGTAAATAAGATAGAATTATTCTTTTGCTGGTGAGAAGTCTTTGTTGCTGCTCTCAGTGTTCTTACATGCTACTATTTTTTTCAGGATCTGAAACAATGGAAAGGGTTTTTTTAAGTTATTTAAGGTTATTTGCATAGTTTTTGAGCTTATACTAAGAGTAAAAAAGGCACTGAAGTAATAATTCTCCTAAGACCCAATGATGAGTCAATTTAGAGCTGTTAGGGAAAAAAAATACCATTTGGTGAAAAATTATATGTAAACACTCATCTCAAGCACCACTCTGCAACATGTTCTCCTAGTAGTGTAAAATACTTCCCCTTAAATAGGAACAGAAATCTCAAGACCTCAGTTCAGCTATCAGTTTGGTACTCCACTGGAAGAAGAATATGTGCCTCACATGTTGCTATTAGTATAACTGGTACAAATTGTGCTTTTAAAAAATAAATCAAGTCATTAATTGTAAATTCTTCAACAAGAATATTTTTAACTTCATATATACAAATCTACAAAAACTTGTCAACTATTGATATTTTGACATATACCAGACTGCAAATATTATTTCATAGATAAAAAGAGAAGGTTAAAATTACTGATTTAGTGCAATTATAGTTTTAAAGATAACCATTTAACAGTCTGTAACCTTCAATCACTTCACAGAAATGATACGTATCTAAATCACATAAAGTTATAATTTCAAATTACCTATACATCTAATGAAACACAGTCATTCCTTCAAAGTAGTTATTAACATTTCTTATGGTAACTTCATTATAGGGCTCATTTTACAAATGAGTACTTTTTAAGAAATAATTATGCAGCTTCTAAAGGGTGGTATCTATATTTATATATATTTATCTTACACATAAAACTATTATATACAAACAACTCATAGTTTAAGTATACTAGGTATTACTTTAAATACCTAGATTTATGAAGTAGCAAGGAAACCTTCTGTGTTATCAAACTAAGTTTTAAAGGTTATGAAATGTACTGATGATGCAAAATTGCTGTATAAGCTTGAAATATTTAACAGATATATAGAGACTAAATAAATAAGACATTTAAAACATTCATTCTTAGGACAATATATTTGTAAAACTCATTATTATTATATTAGGAAGGATCTGAAGTTAGATCTGTCCTATTATAAGAAATAAACAAGAGAATTATGTTTGTGAATATTTGAAAGATTCTGAAGTTTGATCTCATATATTCTCTGGGTAATAAAATAATACAAATATTATAAAAGATTGTTTTTACTTTTTAGGTTACAGTGGAGGTGTGAGTGCATGCACTTCTTGGATTTAAAGTTTGATTTGGAAAGAACCTGGTAAGAGCTTTAAAAGTAAAACCATGGAAGTTCAGGGGATAAGTCGGTTGGACTATCTCAAAGGAAAAAATCAACATGTGTGTTTAATAAAAATTTAGGAATTTGACAATCAGAGTACTAATGGTTGCTAAATCATGATGTATCCTCCATTCCATTCCTAAAACATGTATGCTTTAACATTTGCTCCTTAAACAATGGACAGGTAACACAATGGTTGCAGATGACTTGCCTAAATATGTGCAGAAATAGCCTACAGCATGGCAACAGCATGTTTTCTCTGCAAGGAGGAAAGATTTAACCCAAATGCAAAGAAAAGGAAACACAGAGTTGAACAAATAAATGCAAAATAGAATTTAAGCTTACACCTAGAAGCCAAGAAAATAAATCAAAGTGGGACTGAATGCATGATATTAACTGATTGTTTTCCTATTAAAAATAAGGATGGGCTTCCCTGGTGGTGCAGTGGTTGAGAGTCCACCTGCCGATGCAGGGGACACGGGTCCGTGCCCCGGTCCGGGAAGATCCCACATGCCACCGGTGAGCCATGGCCAATGGGCCCGCGGGTCCAGAGCCTGTGCTCTGCAGAGGGAGAAGCCACAGCAGTGAGAGGCCCGCGTACCGCCAAAAAAAAAAAAAAAAAAAAAAGGATATTTAAAGGTGATACTTTTAATGTCACAATAATTATGCTACTAGTGGTTATTCATTTACTTAAGAAATATTATCAAGTGTCTAAAGTATGTCACACTGTGTGCTGTAGAAAACTGTTTAGACTGATAAAAAGAGTATGCTTTTACACAAAATGTTTTATATTTCAGATCTAATCTGAATAAAAAACCTCCAAACTGAAAGTACACACCTTATCATCAGAGTGTTGGGCCGGGGAAATGGGAGGAGAATTAGAATAAGTAGTATTTACTGGTACAATTCAGAATCTATTAGGCAGAATGCCTTACTAGGTAAAACACATTTGATCACAATATCCCTTTGAGGTAAAATGATAAAATTAAACCTTAATCTAGCTAACACTATGGTTAATCCAAAGTGGCTTCTAAAAAGTCAGTCAGGCTTAGGGAAAACTGCTTTACTTTGACTCCACGTTTTGGGCAATATCTTCATACTTTCCTCACAATGAATATCCAGAAATTTACTGATCTATTAATAACTCAGAAGAGTCTGTCATTTTCAGTTTGTCAAAAATAGGCAGTGATTTTTATTATAATGCTCTTTTTTTCTAACCTGCCAAACATTATAGAATTCTGAGATGATTTCTCTAGAATTTAAATCAGTATATTATGAACACAATTAAATGCCATAATATTACAATGTTTCATTTTTCCCAAGAGATGGACACGCAGGCTACATTTTTTCATAACTTTGTATACTCTGCTAAATTCTAAAGTTGGAATTCTTGTCAACCCACGGTCTACTCTCTGAGAATATTAGTGAATTAATGTTTTACAGATGCCAGATACATGCTGTTCACAAAGAGGAAAAAAGAGGCATTTAAGGAGAG
Source organism: Aethalodelphis obliquidens (assembly GCF_003676395.1). Lineage (NCBI taxonomy): Eukaryota > Metazoa > Chordata > Mammalia > Artiodactyla > Delphinidae > Aethalodelphis > Aethalodelphis obliquidens. Next base: position 78,661,505 of record NW_020837949.1, on the reverse strand, counting down.
TCAAGGGAATCTTGCTCACTGTCAACTGGGAACCTCTGAAATACCTGATTGTTAAGCAGGTTGTGTCATCTCCTGCCAATTACATCCTGATGGGGGGAGATGAAAGGCAATTCTTTGACCAAAATAGAATTTGCCTTTATCCTCAGAGAGCTTTAATTCGAAATTCAAACAATGGAGCGCGTAGTTTTCTGGTAATGCTACCTTCAGTTATTATCTTTTTAATGTTAGCGTGAACATATTTCTGCCTTTGCCCTCCCCTTGTCTCTTTGGCCCTCTCACCTTAAAACTCCCACTTCCCTACACTGCCAGGAAAAGCTGCTGCTGAACATTACATTGCTAATTATATTTATTGCTTCCTCTGTGTTAGTCTTCAGGACAGAAATGTAGACGTCTACATAAACGTTATGTTACATTACAAGTGACAGCACTCACAGAATCTTAAGTGTCATACTTGATTCAGAGCACTGAAATCTGCCAAGAATTTCTATTCTATTTTAAACAAAGGGCCCAAAATAAAAATTAATAGATTAATTAATAGATATGTTATTATCTTAATAGATATGTTATTATCTTTACTGTTATTATGCAATAAATTTCACTGTTAGCTCAACCTATTTTAACAAAATGGATTTGGAGGCATATTACTTCATTCCTTTCTTCTCTTAGGCCCTTTTCCCTCCTTTAAGTTTGGTCATGTGTATCCTTCATCTACTTCTTTTCTGACTTTGCTACATAAGGGCCCTGACAGCAGAATAACCTTCAACTGCAGATCAAACGTTACAGTGAAAATTTTACTTAAATCTGTTCTCTGCTTAGGGTCTTATGCATATGAGAGATAAAACAATTATACCAATGACAAAAAAAAAAACAAAAATGCTAAAATTTGAGCATACCTGTATGTTAATCAATATGGATTATTCCTGACATGAAAATGGTGATATATGTCAAATTTATAAAATGGCTTGTATTAAAATATGGAGTACCCACATTTTAAAAAAGAGACTATTTGGTGTTATTCAAGGGTTCAAACTGGCTGGGGATGTTTATTTCAGGTCCTCATTCTGATCTACACCCTGTGGCTTTTTGCACAAAAGAATCACAATTAACTCTTGAGAGATGAAGAAATGACCCTTAGCAGTTCAGAGTTTATAAGGTGAATCCTTCCTGCAAATATATATCCTATTTCAGATAAATTTCTCTAATCCCTATTATAGGACTTAACACAATATATGCATCTATTTATTTGTCTGCCTTTTCACCTGTGTTGCTATGAGAGCATATTTAATAGTAGTATTATCTACAATACAAGAGAAGTGATGGAAACTTGCTCTAAGGAAGTGATGCTTGAGTTGGGAATCAGAAGGATGAGATTGATTTATTAAAGCAAATATCCAAGGGATCCAAGGAATAGGCACAGTAAGTGCAAAGACCTAAAAGAAAAGAGACAGGGAATTAAAGGAACCAGAAGAAGAAAAGGAACTCCAGAATGTTAGTAGAGGGTAAGCGGATAAAGGTCCAGAAAAGGATTCCGAGATAGAAAGGACCAAGACCAAAAAGTAGATTTTCCTAGTTTCTATCTTTAAACAGAGGTGATGGGCTACTGTTTGCTTCCTGAGAAGATTGCTCTGGCTTCAGTGTGATAATCTGATTGGATAGGCCAAGTGGTGAGCAGCAGGGAGGGGGCAGGATCTGAGTTAACAGCATTGTTTCACCAAGTGGAACTGTAGTCATGGTGACCTTTACACAGCTTGTCTGGTGTCCAGCAGAAGAGTCCACTTAGTCTATTACATACAGGCATGATCATAGAGGCAAATACCTTTCTTTTCGTATTTCCTAAATACTTTCTCACACATCTAAGATCATGGCTTCTTGTCATTTTTGCCCATGATTCACTTTCTCTAACCTCAAACATGGCTTCCTTCCCTGAACTTAAATATGTACATTTTCAATAGTTTTCTTTTTACTTTATTATTATTTTAAAGAAACTATAGCCAGTTCAAGCTTAAGGCTCTTATGTCATTATTTTTCAAAGTTAAGGCTCTGATGTCAATATTTTTAGCTGCTCATATTTCAGAATATTCTTATGCATATAATGATGGGTGTGCCCAGGAGAGAATGTCACATAGGTACATGTCATCTACCAGACATAAGGTTGGGAACAGCTGGTGTAACAGTCAGAATCCTAGAAAATACTAAATCACATGATAGCAGAATCTATACTTATAACAGCATACGATGCCAAAAATCATCACCACCACCCTTTGGCATACAAAAACTCACAAGCCTGAAAGTCGCCCAAATTTATAAAGTACTGATAAAATATTTTTGCTTTGGATAGTTGCAGCAGTTGAATGATGGACAACGCCTAGGCAAATTCTATCTCTGTAGAATTGATCCATTTCAAAACACCCACTTTTCCCACAACTTCCTTGAGTTAAAGGAAAAACAGACTAAAATTTGTATTTACAATGTATGTTCAGGCAGTTTAAACTGACTTACATTCCTTATATTACACCTTCACATTTTTGTCTAAGATGTTGTCATCACTATGGTTATAAACACACACATATATATAATATGAATATATAGTTTTATATATAAAAGTTATATACATATGTAATATATATATATTTTTCCTATTGAAAACATTGGCAGAGAACTCACTACATGAATTATAAATATTTTACATACAAATCAAACTGCATTTAATATCTTTTTTCTAAATCAGACTTTCTTTGGATCTATTGAAGTCTATCACTATAAATTTGTTTCTGCATTCTTTTTCTTTTCTCATGCTCTATGTCAACACTCAGCTGGTCTCCACCCTGTTCATTAAACTCTTTCTAACAGACGCTGCTTTTTTCCCCCCTTTTACTTTCATGTCATCCAGGAGAGATCAAAGAGTTTAGTCGTCCTTGTCCATTGTATGCAGAGGTGTGTGGGTGCAATTTTGCATGATTCTGGTGTTCACAGTGTTCAGGTTGCCTTCCTAATGTTTCAATTATTTTCTTTGATAATATTTGATACATGTTGACTCTTTCAACTAATAGAAATCATCTTTAATCTAGCTACCTTAATGAGAATAAAGGAAAATAGTATAAAGTAGTGAAACAACATTCAAATTTTATCTATTTTGAAGAAACAATTGACTCATTTTGAATAAGGAAATATTATTTTGTAAAAGAAATCATACAAGTTTTCCCTGACATTACATTATATAGTTTATAATCAGACCATGAATGCATGGAGAAATAAAGTAAAACTATATTTTAAAAGTAATTATCTAATGTTATTTACTTATTCACTTTATTTTAATAAAAACTTATAAACAGCTTGATGTAAATGAAAAATTGTGCCTTTCACGTCCTTTTCCATGTTTGATAGTGAGAGTGAAGGCAATGTAGTGCAATGGCAAGAACTCTGAATCGGCTGTCAGGAGAGCTGAGTTTAAGCTCAGCTTTTACCACTAAGTAGCCATGGGATTTGAGAATACTATTTAAGCAATCTGAGTTTAAATTTCCTATATTATGAAATGAAGGATAGGACTTAGAGGAGCTATGCAGTAACTGTAAGATACAGTATTTTATAAACATGTATTTTTAAGCAAAAATTCATGGAAAGTGTGGTCAGAGGTTAGCTCTGGACACATCATTTTTTAAAAAGTAAGATATCAAAAAAAAAAAGTAAGACATCAGATATTGCTGAGCTTTCTGCTTAGGATGGTATTGGGCTTCAGTAGTCTTGTGGATATCAAAGCTTCCAACTTAATTTTTTGTACTAAAATCTTCCAGATCAAAATATTTTTCTTAAGAGCTTATTAAAATTTTCAGACTCTTGAGTAGTATAAGGTAGAAAAGTGAATGGGACTACATTTTTGTCATCCCTGTGGCAAACACAACATTTCATTTTGTTTTTTCATTTTACCTGAAGTTGATTTTACTCAAGAGACTGGAGGGCTTCTCTGGTGGTGCAGTGGTTGAGAATCCACCTGCCAATGCAGGGGACACGGGTACGAGCCCTGGTCCAGGAATATCCCACACGCCGCGGAGCAGCTAAGCCCGTGCACCACAACTACTAAGCCTGCTCTCTAGAGCCTGCGAGCCACAACTACTGAAGCCTGCACACCTAGAGTCTGTGCTCTGCAACAGAAGAAGCCATGGCAATGAGAAGCCTGCGCACCGCAATGAGAAGCCTGCGCACCGCAGCAAAGAGTATCCCCCGCTCTCTGCAACTAGAGAAAAGCCCATGTGTAGCAATGAAGACCCAATGCAGCCAAAAATAAATAAATAAAAATAAATTAATTTTAAAAAAAGGAGACTGGAAACTATTGATTGCCTCTGATGAATTTATGAACAAAGGGGTGTCAGTTCACATCTAGTTTTCTGGTCGTTTGCATAGTAAAAATGGAAATATTTTGCTTATCAATGGCATAATATTTTCCTATTCCTCTGTCAGATAAGTTATTACATCTTATTCTAGAAAAAAATTAATATATGTCTAAGAGACTGTGCAATCTTAGCATGAACGTTTAAAAATTCCATACTGTCGTTAGGAAAAATTTGCAAAAATTTGACGTAGTGTTAAGGTACCTAGTACCTAGGACGGCTATCTAGCATGACATAATACAGCGAATAGGTGTTCCTCCCTGCAAATCTTCCATTTGCCTCCGAGATTTAGGCCAGCAAAGGGCAAGTCAATATGGGACACTAAACATCCATCCTTTCCAGGTTAATTTAAATATGTAGTACAACAGCTATTAAATACCAACAAAATAAAATCAAAAGAAGAAAAGTTTGCCAGGATAAAAGCACTTAAAAGGAGCTTGAACCCTGGCATGTATACAAAACCCCATTTGCAACACTAGAAATATCCAGACTTTTATCCTCTGTATAAAGCTTTGTGGTAAATTCAAGTGAGATAACTTGTTAAAACAGAAGCTAGCCTTGTAGTTCTTCATCATCACCTACTTTTTAAAGTATATATCCATAATGCATATTAGATAGGTATTTATTTATCACAAGAGAAATCCTGAGGTATAAAAATGTTGAGGAGACCATTTTAATGTCATTTCAGTGGCAGCAAAAGTCACACAATGAATCAGTGACAGACCTGTGGATTGATTTTAGATCCCATTTGACTCCCTTTTTAACCACTCAGCAATTCCTGAGATTGCTTTCAGTGGCCGGAGCTGCACAATCGAATTAAAACGGCAGACAGGAAAAATAAAATAAAATAAAATAAAAATGGAAAGCAGTGATTCTATGTGGTTTGATTTCTGACAATTTGAAACAATATATTTCCTGCATGTAAACATATAAATCTCAAAACTGTACTCAGGTACTAATATCAAATTTTCTATCATTTCTATAGGAATGGATTGAAATTACTAAAGTATCTGAGTAAAATAGGCAAAGATAGAAATAATTGTGTTAAGTGAAAGCTGAAAGCCTATATCATTCAATTTTTGAGGCAATGATTAAAAGATGTCCTTTCACATAAATATATATTTATCCAAATACATTTATTCTAGCTGGAAACTCTAAAGACTCCTAAGTACAAAATTAATTTTGAGTAAAAATGTAGCTTTCTAAAAAATATGTTAATATTTCAATATCTTCACAGGCAGATAGCTTGATAAGGCCCATTTACATTAAGGAAAATGAAATAAAGATTATACCAACTTTCTGTTATTTAATAATTTGTGTGCCATGTAAAATCAAGTATTTTCTGTTTATTAATCTAAAATTCTATGTATAGTAATATCCAGATTCTTCTGTGTTCTTGAAATATTTATTACGTGATCAAAATATTGAGAAATAGTAAAAGGGCATGTTTCATTGCTAAACTTACTTTGAATGAGAATTGAGAAACTTTAATTTTTAAAATATTTTAAGAAATAAGGGGCTTCCCTGGTGGCGCAGTGGTTGAGAATCTGCCTGCTAATGCAGGGGACACAGGTTCGAGCCCTGGTCTGGGAGGATCCCACATGCCACGGAGCAACTAGGCCCGTGAGCCACAAGTACTGAGCCTGTGCGTCTGGAGCCTGTGCTCCGCAACGAGAGAGGCCGCGATAGCGAGAGGCCTGCGCACCGTGATGAAGAGTGGCCCCCACTTGCCACAACCAGAGAAAGCCCTCGCACAGAAACGAAGACCCAACACAGCAAAAATAAATAAATTAATTAATAAAGTCCTACCCCCAACATCTAAAATATATATATATATATTTTAAGAATTCTATTTCAAATATATTTCTATATATTAATGCTACAAATTCCGGTTATCCCTTTTGCGTAAAAAAGAATCACAACTCTTGGGCTTCCCTGGTGGCACAATGCTTAAGAATCCACCAGCCAATGCAGGGGGCATGGGTTCAAGCCCTGGTCCAGGAAGATCCCACATGCTGCAGAGCAACTAAGCCCATGTGCCACAACTACTGAGCCTGCGCTCCACAGCCCACGAGCCACAACTACTGAGTCCACGTGCCACAACTACTGAAGCCCACACGCCTAGAGCCCGCACTCCACAGCAAGAGAAGCCACCGCAATGAGAAGCCCACGCACCATAACGAAGAGTAGTCCCTGCTCACTGCAACTAGAGAAAGCCCGCACACAGTAGCGAAGACCCAACACAGCCAAAAATAAATAAATTAATTTAAAAAAAAAAAAGAATTACAACTCTCTTTGATTGTAAAACATATTTGAACTCTCCTGTGCATCTAAGTGGAAATACCAGTAGGCAGGTTTTGTTTATTTTTGCTCAACACCTTTCTTACACAGAGAGGGAATTAGTAGAAACAGAAAGTAACTGTTTTGTGGGTACCCAAGCACTTCTTTTATTGAAACATGACTTCCAGATTGTATTATCATACCCTTTTAAAGGACGCCATGAATTTGCCACTGCCATTTTACCAAGTTGACAGTCACTGTCACATTTCCAGCACCAAGAACTTAATGCTTCTTTTAAGTAAGTTCCTACTAATGCAAGTTGTAGTTCATTTTACTTGAAATTCACTATTTTGAGAGTGTTTACACTTGAGTATTAATGAACACATAGTGCATGTTACTGAATATGGCAGGATTTCCTTCTTTTTTAAGGCCTAATCACATTTCATTGCATCTGACACCACATTTTCTTTACCCATTCATCTGCTGATGGACATTTAGGCTGTTTCCCTATCTTAGCTATTGTGAATATTGTTGCAATGAACCTGAAGGATATCATGCTAGGTAAAATAAGCCAGGCACAGAAGGGCAAATGCTACATGATTCCAGATATGTGAGGAATCTAAAACAGTCAAACTCACAGAATCAGAGAACAGAATGGTGGTTGTCAGGAGTTGGAGGTGGGGAAAATGGGGAGTTGCTGCTCAATGGGTATAAAGTTTCAGTTACACAAGATGAGTAAGTTCTAGCGATCAGCTGCACAACACTGTGCCTGTAGTTAACAGTACAGAATTGTGCACTTAAAAAGTTGTTAGGAGAGCAGATCTTGTGTTAAGTATTCTCACCACAGTAAAAAAAAAACTAACAAAAAAACGCACATGGGACAGCATCCTACCAATGAGGATGCTACAGTATTGGTACACTATGAGACTAATATTGATGTCACTAGGAAGGTCGTATGTTATTGACGGTTATGACAACAAATTTACTAGTTGTGTGATGATGGGTAGGTTGTTGACTCTCTCTGAGACATAGTTCCCTAAAATGAAAAATGGAGATAACACCTTCATCACAGGGTTATAAATACAAAATGCTACAATAGTCATAAAACCATCAAATATGTCAACGATGAGTCATGAATAGTAATAAAATTAATGAAAAAATCATGGACAGTAGTTACAGCAGGATAGAAATGGGGCAGAGTAACAAGGGATAAATTGGATACATCATCTGCATAAAAATTTTACAAAATCAGTAAAAGCTATAACATAGTAATGAAATTAATATTAAAGCATGGATATTTTTCATTTAAAAATTACTATTTCTAAGTATAATATATCTTGTTTCTTTTTGTTTAGTTATTTGTGTTTTATTTTTATTTTTTAAACAAAGTGTGTTTGAATTGCTTTCACATATGCATTACACAAAATAGCATTCTCTGGATTTACAAGTGTGGAGAAACCATGTTTTTGTTATACACTGTGGGTGAGAAATTCGCATAACTTTGCATATGGTAGCTTAATGTTTTATGCACAGTATAAATTCAGCTTATTTGTAGACTTAGCAGTGAAAATTGAATGTGCGTAAGCCACAGTATGCTACAAAACATGTTTATCTAATTGTCCCCAGACAACTGGGAAACCATCTTTTCATTGGGGAGTTTAAAGAGTATCATCATGTCAGTGTATGTCATCTAGTGGTTTATGAAATTTAGATGTAATTTTCTTATTGTTTGTTATGAGAACTTTTAACAGTACTCAGTATCTTTCCCTCACTATCAGTCCAGGTTCTCAGCATGTGACACTACTCAACTTTTGCCACAGTCTCAAAATGGATGTACCTATATGTCTGTATTCCCCTCCACACACGCATTTACACCAAAAACATGTTTCAGAACCAATCATAGCAATACCAGTAGTTTCTTCCTAAAATCTTGTGTAGCTCTTGGCTAGCTTCCCTAAACTCAACTTGATCCTAATTTGCCAGCCTCATTTTTGAAAATCAGTGTACTAGATGCACGCTGGGGTATTTGCCATTTCCCCATTGGACTTTAATGTCTCTGTTTTTCTATTCTATCCTTATAGGCTTACATAACAGATCCTCCACAACCATCAATACTTCACCTATTTTTCAAAACTCAGCTTAAATGTGATGGCCTTTCTTCACTTCATCAAGTGTTCCCTTATTTACAGTCATCACCTTGTTCAAACTAGGCACACATTAAGTATTTTTGGAATATAAAATAAATACATGAGAAAATCTCTGACTTAATACCCTAAATCAGAATTAGTGATTTTTTTTTTTTTTTTTTTTTTTTTTGCGGTACGCAGGCCTCTCACTGTTGTGGCCTCTCCCGTTGCAGAGCACAGGCTCCGGACACGCAGGCTCAGCGGCCATGGCTCATGGGCCTACCTGCTCCGTGGCATGTGGGATCTTCCCGGACCGGGGCACGAACCCGTGTCCCCTGCATCGGCAGGCAGACTCTCAACCACTGCGCCACTAGGGAAGCCCAGAATTAGTGATTTTAACCCTTTTCTCGCTCTGTACCAGGCTGGTACTTCCTTTTAAAGGAGTGGGTTCTCCACTCAGACATAAACCAATGAATAGCATGACTGCCTCAGGCCCATTATAAAATACCTATGAAACCCTTAATTTTTCATCAGTACAGTGAGGATGTGAAGAGTGCCTACCTCATCAGATTTTGTGAACACTGAGTAAGGTAATACATTCAAAGCAGCCAGTACAGAGTATAATTATTGCTTAGTAAATACTAGCTGTTTGGAGTATAGTTGTTATTATTACTGATGTTTCATCATGTTGAAGTTACATATTTATGTACACGTTAAATCTTTGAGGGCAGACATTTGTGTTTATGTTCCTCACCATTACTGTTAGAACCTTGCTTAGGAAAAATGTTTCTTATATTTTTATTAAAGTCAATTTTACCTCTATTGAATATAAATTGCTTCTGAATACAAATTGCCTCCAAGATCACTTGGGCATTGATTGTAGCAGTTGAACAGAATTGTAGCTACAAAGCTGAAGAGCCCTAGATATAAATGTTAAGCCTCCATTATCTCCTAGTATTCCCCCAAATCTATTTAATAAATAAAACCTTTATTCCAGAACTTCTGGTTTTCTCATTATGTCTTTCCTTTTCACTTCAGTGCTATGCTCATCACCTCACGCTGATTCACAGCACCAGCCTTTGCTCTTTCTATTTCCCCAGCTCGCATCACGTCCAAATTGACTACATGTGGTAAGCCTGGAGCAGCTGAGAGCCATGAGGAACCTAGACCAGAGGCCATTACACTAGAGCAAGGGGAGTGTCCTCAGATGTGAAAAACAGGTGACACTATCTGCTTAAAAGCTACCACAAGTTATCTTCTTAGTGTGCCACCAGTTAACTTACATAGCATATTTTCTAGTAGTAACTAAATTTATAAAATTATTAAGCTAAATATAGGTTCTTCCTGATTAAAATTAAGTACCAACAAAACTAGAAAGCAAATACAATTGAAATTAGCAATAGCAAAGCAATGGGACAATAACATCTTTGTGTATCTTGAAAAGTAAATACCTTCTTACAATATGAACGTGGTTCTAGTGACCAGAAGCTAGTCTTTGAAGCTGGCAGTTCTACCTTCCTTTGTGCTCTGGGGTAATTTACTTTTCTCTTTTTGAACCACAGCAAGATCTTCCTTCACAAAGCCCACTCTGACCCCATTTTGGCCTTTACTTGGCAGGAAGACAGTGTTTGCATATCAACTCAACCTTTGCTTCCTTCTTATTAGCCCAAGAATATTAAAGGTATATCCTTGGCACTCACATGCTTATAAGCCTTAAGCAAACAAGAGCACTAAAATCTTAAGATTTTACATGATTATGAGGTAGTTATCCAAATAATTTAGAATGGACTTGTATCATTTCCTCAGGTTATCATCAAAGTGAACAATCATGATTTAAAACAAATCTACAAGATAGCTTGCTGAGGCCTATTTGAAACACACTCGAAGAGGAGGTAAACATATTCTGATTTGTGGAAATTCAGTCTAAATTTATCTTGGTATTTTCCCCAAGTTTCAAATATATTAAACTAATGCCTTCCTTCTCACCTATATATCCAGGCTGTATTTCCACTACCTTAAACTTTGGTTCCAAATGAAGTAATTTAGGCAAGAAGACAAAGAGATAAAGGAAGAAAAACAGAACTAGAGTTCAAGGGCAAAGAAAGGGTCATGAAGAGGAAGAACAAAAGAGAAGAGGAAAACAGCCCAAACAGGTGAGCAGGCAATGGGGTTTAGCACTACTCTTTGTGTTTTTTGAAAAATATAATATTGATAACAAATTAGTTTTTATAAACAGAAACTTCCTTTCAAAATAGATTATATAGGAATGAGTGCAAAGCAATCAATCAAAAAGGGCACAGAAAGAGAAAGATTTAAGTTGGAGTCCACACCTCCAGTGACAGATTAGCTCCAAGAAATATAAAGTCTTTGATCCAAACTAGCTACTAGTAGTTATGAAGAAAAGAAAAACATATATTGGTCAATGTGCTGTTTATGATTTAGTCCTTATGTCTGTATTGTGAATGAAGATGTCACTCAGAAATTGAGTACTACGGATAACACAGTCTTTTAATAAGTCATTGATAATGACATCACTGCACCAATATGGCCTTAAGAAAACTGTTTAATTTTGTTCAAATTCTTTTTCTGGCACTAGTTGAACCAGATCTGACAAAACATGAAACTAAATACTCTGCAAGTTAAAAACTGAATGCTAACATTTCTATTTTTTCTGTCATTGTGAAATAGTGATGAAATACTATGAGGGGGGAAAAAAGAAAACGTTTTACAATTGAGCCAAATAAGTGTAGAGGGTAAAAGTGTATTAATCTCATAACTATGGTGTTTTCATACCCTATATTTAGAGCAAACCAGTCAAAATATAAAATGGTGATTTGAAATCTTTTAAATAGGGTATAGGAGAAGCTGGTTTGGATTTTTGGTTCTCTCTCTCTTTCACCATTTGTGATTTTTTTTTTTTCCCTAAACTTGTTTCTAATCATAACTTAGGTCCCTCTACTGCCTCACTTGGCCACTAGTTCTGTTGATTTTGAGAAACAGCCTCACTGATAATATCTAGAGTTTAGAATGTGAATAGCTCACAAGAAATACACTGCTGAGCTGTTAAGGTCACAGAATTTATGAACTGTGATTCTTTTTCTCAAATACAAACAGCAAAGTATTTTAAAATTTCATCTGCAATATAAACGGTGGTATTGTTTATTCAGCATGGTAACTTGTATGGTCCACCTTCCAACATGATTCAAGTATTGAAAGATTAGGGAAGAAAAACCTGGAAACCATAATGGTCTTGCTCTAACCACGCTTGGCTCAGTTTGAGAGTGCAAATGAGGGACACACTGCCTCTGGTGGAAATGATGAAGCGAGAAGAAATCACCAAGGAATCCTGACTTTTCCCACCTAACCTACTAACATAAGTGGGAAAAGTCAGACTCCAAGACATGATCTAAGAAAGATGGAATGATGTAACCAACCCCAAAACAATGCCTCATTGCTTTACCAAGATATCTAAATTTCTTAGCTTTAGCATTTCCTCTTAGAAATAAACTTGGACTCTATTGGACTCAATGACATAACACACTGAGAGAGATAACTCAATTAGAAAAAGTTAGATTAGATGTATAAATTAGTCGACAGAGCACTAGCTACCACTTAAGTAGTATTTGGACCTGGAGACTGTTACTAAGAGCATGTGATTCAAAGTTTTACATGAAAGCAAACTCTTATTCTTGGTGGAAGAGAAGAACCAGACAAAACATTTTATTTTACATCTTGATATATTAGTTGTCATTGCAGAAATGACCTCAGAGATAGCCATTAAGCTTCATTGCATTTCTTAATGTCCCTTTGGTTCTATCACAAATTGAGATCATGACATTTGAGAGTATTTATAGAGTTAATATTTTCCAGCTCTCATCTGGGTCCATCTTTCTTTAGATTTCCTTCGCAGTACAAGGAGGAGGCCCGTTTAGGATGCGAGAAAACATCCAGACACTTCTTCGAAAAGCTATCCTCCTCCTAAATTCATACATTTTTTTTATTAACAGATGTAAATTTGAAAGGGAAATACCATATACTATAAGCCTTTTGGGAATATTCTGTCTCATAAGGATGACTTACACTTTTCATTTGAATGGCATGGATGCTGAAAGCTTAAACACAAAACTCATCTGTACTCTAGCTCTGAATCATTCCTTCCGTGAACTCTGCATGCATTTTAATAATAAACACACACATGCGTATGGAGCATGTGACCTCACTGGGAGTTATCTGCAATGTCAAGTACTACTGGAGGATAACCAAGAATTGACTGACACATCTTACAGAACTGGAGTTAATTAATAGGTCTACCAATTCCCAATTGTACTACAGGAAACACAAACACAAAATCTGCTTAATACAGCAATAAATGACATACCGTGTGTGGTCATAAGGCATTCACTATACAGCAAGAGTAGTTTTGGAATACAGTATTCAGGAGTTTAAATATTGCTATTAAAATGCTAGAAGAGCAAAATTGGGTCTATTTTCATAATTAGAAGACTAAACAAGGTTTTTTCTTTTTTTTTTGCAAACTGTTCATGATTATTTAAAAGGAATTGCTATTTCCTCATATAAGATCTGAAGCTATTAAATGATAAAGGAAGTCTTGCTTTGTTTCAAAAGTGATGTCTTTTGTGGCATCCAGCCATCTGGAATGGTAAGTCCATAATTTCTAACAATGAATTTCAACAATCTTGGGGACTCAATGTAAGACAAAGAGTTATTTTAAAGGAAGAGCACTGCAAAGAAAAAACTGGATGTTAAAATGTCCATGAATTCATGATAAAAGCAAAAAGTCCTTTTTTGTATGATAAAATTATTTGTAATACGTAAAGCCTGGACAGAAGTTTAAAAAGTAAACTATTTCACTATTTTATGTAGAATGGGGCAGGAACAGCAAAGTATACATGCTACTTTTCAAACAGAATATAGGAGAAAGATTTGTCTTGGTTCTTTCTGAAAATCCATCCTTGTAAATTAAAAGTTACTAAATTCAAACTTCATGAGACCTTATGAACTCTTATCCAACAATCCTGGCCTCAGTCCTGATTATTATTTTATTTCTTATTCTTCCAATCTTTCCATTACCAGCATTATTTTCCTAACGGCATGAAGCACATATTGTCTTGTTTCTCAACTTCAAAAACAGCATAACTGTTTAAATCCGAGTGTAGTATTTTTAGTACCAATACAGATCAATTTAAAGCAGATTCTCTCTTAAGGCAGCTTAAGCATTGAAAATTAAATTTTATGTTGTCTAGACAAGCCATCGTGATAATATCTTTTCCAGAATTTCCTAGATTGACTGTCTAGACTGCTCCAAACTCCCCCAGGTAATTGCATAATCATTTTCCCTCTGACCCCCTAAACAGTCTGGAACAGTATCTCCCCATGTATAGTTGCCATGCAAATCAAGATCACTGAGCTTCTGAAGGAGGACTTCTCTCAAAGGTTCTGAGTTTTAGGATTTCAGGAAAATACTTGTACGTCAATATCCCACCTTAAGGAGATGGGAAGCTTTATTTATTTATTTCAGTGGAGGGAACGGCCTCCTCCATTTTCCTGGGTAAATGGCCTGGCTCCAGAAGCTGTACCTCTGCATCTCCCCACCCATCCATAAAGCAGCAATAAAGTAGTTGATGAGATGAGAAGGAAGGAACTTTGCTAAAGAGCAACTTCAAAAAGAAAAAACACAAAACAAAACTACATTTTGGGGAAAATGGTAAAAATACAGGAACAATATATGATATTTTAATTTAAACGACCACCAAGATCATCTAAGCTTCAAATTTAAAAATGGAGGAAATTAAGCTAAGTACAGAATGACCTGGCAACAATGAGAGCCCAGTGCAGTAACATACAACCTCTGATGAATGAGGTACATTTAACAGCAAGGTGATAATTATCACCATAAACCCTGAAACCGCTTTCAGCCTGAGATACACATTTCTATTTTAAAGATGATAATCCACTTTTTTTTTCAGTATCTACTATCTATTAGACAACATTAAACTCTTACAACAACTGTATGAGGTAGAGACCATTCTCATTACCACTTTCTAGAGTAGAAACAAAGACACAAAGAAAGTTAGTAGCTTGCTCCTTATCAAGCATCCAGTACTGAAGTGAGGTTGGACCAAAGCCCTGCAGTGTGAGGCCAGGTGACCTGCCTTTAACAATGATGGGATTAGAACTCCCTGAGTTTCTACAGCAAAAAATGTCAGTGGGTCACACCCCGCTGGGAGGGTTGGAAAGCAGTTGGAGGTAATAAGTCAAGTTCTCATTTAAAACATATGGACACTGAGAATCGCAGAGGTTTGTTTTGTTTTTACATATTATGAGACAGAGTCTCAGAGAGGTTAAGTAATTTTTCCAGTGCTCCACAGCTAGTAAGTTGCCGAACATGATCAGAAGTCAGATCTGTCCCTAAAGCCTATATCTTTTCTACCAACCTGTGCTTGGAGCTCAGCTGTCCGGACCCCACTGTCTTATACAGCATGATGCCTGGCAGATGTAAAAAGTGCAATACGACATGGGGAAGGTTCTCCAGAGCTGTCTCCAGTAAACAGAGAAGTGAGACCCAATTTTAGGGTGCCTGACTATAGGAAATAGCTGAGAAGGAAAGAAAAAGGGAGAGATTTATCCAGAAGTTACTGAAAAGTTAAGTATGCAAAGTCTCCAGGACCGTGTGCAGGAAATTATTCCTAATTTCATCAATATGAAACAAGTAATTTAAGTGGAACTGCCCTTCCTTAAAGTTAATTTTTACTTAAAACTCTTGGGTATGTCAGCAAGAACAGTATGCATACTTGTAAAGGAAGGAAGAAGGATGCAGTGGGAGAAGAGTCTGATGAGGGCAACTGTCTACGCCGGTGAGACCCTGGTAAAGGGTTTTTTTTTTTGGTTTTTGCGGTACGTGGGCCTCTCACTGTTGTGGCCCCTCCCGCTGCGAAGCACAGGCTCCGGACGCGCAGGCTCAGCGGCCATGGCTCATGGGCACAGCCGCTCCGCGGCATGTGGGATCCTCCCGGACCGGGGCATGAACCCGCGTCCGCTGCATCGGCAGGCGGACTCTCAACCACTGCGCCACCAGGGAAGCCCCGTAAAGGGTTTTTATCTTCCCAGAATCATCAGGAAAGTCATAATAATTGTGTTCAGTCTAGAAACCACATAGCTTCGAAGGTGTCTTCTTATACAAAGAAGGCACAACACAAACTGTTTTGATTTCTAAGTCTTTGGGCTGAAAGAACATATTTGTAACACTTTTGTACCCATTAAGAAAATATAAAGAAAGGCTCTAGAGTTTAAGTTATAAAGAAGTGGCTAACATGTAAATTATATTTTATCTTTGGGATTCCAGAAATATTCTGGGAACAAATTCTTTATCTGTTGAGTAGTTCTGAATTCCAGTCTGAACGAAAATTCTGTCACAAATGATTTTCTCACCACATGAACACTTTTGTTCTTCTTAGGATTTTGTGCCAAAAATAATAAAAGGACTTATAATTTAAGGCTATTGATAAATCCAATTCATGGAACTGCTTTCCTACTAGTAACGTTTCCTTTAAATACATCCCTAATTGCAAGTTGTACTTAAATTTCCCTAACTTTAATTTCCTCACTAAATTTTCTCACTAAAACGTCTTGTAGGAGTAAGAGACAACCATTTTTTTTTCCTTTTTTATACTGACAAAATAATAGCCCAAAATATAAAAACAAAGCCTCGCTAAGCAAGAACATAAATGTGAGTAATTTAGGTCAAACTGAGATCAGATCACTGTGCACATGTATGGCATCCTTTCTTAATCTCTGGGCAGAAGAAAACAACTGCGGTGGCAGACACTTCTGGCTAAGGATGGAAATGGAGGGGAAAAGCTGGCAATATACAAATGAAGGAGAAAACAGTACACATTCAGCCTGCTGACATCTGCTGCACATGCAAAATGGATTGGACTCTGTAATCCAGAGCGAAAGCAAATGCTTCCTTCCTTCCTCCTGTTCCACAGTTATTGTTGAGTGATGGTCTCATTCTTTTTGCATTCACAGATTAAAATTAATAACAGCATCTGAATTCGAAGTAGGTCCCAATGAATAGCAACTAGAAGCTAAATGAACTGAAGAAATTAGTAATGAAGCATTTGAATAGGAAGGGGTCATGGACGAACACCGTTTTTTAAAAGCCAGCTTTACCTCAGGATGATGTCCAATTTCAATGTAGGTGCAAATTGGATGAAAAGCCCCCGTTCCACAGGCGTACAAGTGAGTCTGATTATAAGCCTTAAGCACCTTGATGAAATTAGCACATTCTTTCTGCAAAACAAAAGGAAAACCAGTGAGCTCTAGTGGTCAGCATGGCTGAAGTATCCTCTAGGGTGCTAGGCATGTTTGAACAGATTTCTTTTGTGTCCTTTCACATCATTTTTAGGGCTTATTATTCTATTGTTTGCTCACATTATTACATGAAATACAGAAGGTGTCTGCTTGCATTATTACATGAAATACAGAAGTTCTTATTTTGGGGGGGCAAAATATAATATTCTCTTTAATGTTTTTATTAAAACTATAATTTATACAAAAGTGGAATAAAGTTATAGATAACCGATTATCATATGTGACTTTTCTAGAAATGAGGGAAACAGCAAATTATATGGTTAATTAATGAATTATTTAAATCATAACAATGGTGAAAATTTCAGAAGTCAGCTTTGAGTTTAATTTTGGAAAATCAAAAATAAAAGGTAATACAACCTTCTATTAAATATGAATTTGAAACATCATTAGTAACTCATAATGATGGGTGACTGACTTTGAACTTCAGTAGTGCTTCTTACTAGTGAGCTTTATAGACCCTAAGAAGACAAAATCACCTTCTCTTGAAAAAGTCGTTTAACCCCCAAAGACAATTTAGGTATAAGATGAGATAGAGAAGGTGTTAGAGTCTGGAATGTCTACAGGCTGAAGGGTCTTTATTAGAGTGGCTATAATTAATAAATATTTTCATGCAGTTCACGTACATCCTAAACCCATACGTGGATCCCCTGCCCAATGAGTCATGGATCCCCCAGGTAAAAAACAGCTACTTATAAGAGAGAATTATAGTCATATCTTATTATTATTTATAGAAGTTTAGACATTCTTGCCATTTTATTACCCAAATAAAATGTCACCTAAGAGATAAATGGACAGAGCTCTTTATATTTTTTCGATATACTCTATTATATCTATAGATCCTGTGAAAGAAAATGTAGTTCTACAAACAAATAGGAATCTTAGCCTTTTGTTCCTGTTAAGGAAAGATTTAGGGGAAAAAAATCAGAGTCAAAATATAAACTAGATAATTTTATTGCCAAAGAAATCCAGAGCAGAAAAGACATGATTTTTGCCAACTATTTTTAAACAGGTGAGTCCATATCAATACTGTAAAAATAAAACAATGAAAAGAGAAATTCAAACTATCAGAATATTTTCAAATAAAATGTTATGGTCTATTAACCATACAGAAAATCTTAAAAATTAAATACATATAAGTAGAAAATATGCGTTTGTCATGGAATATGCAATACCCATTTTTTAATATCCAATTGAGTATTCATATGGTAAATAATAATTACACTGAAAATTATTGTTATTGATCATAGACTTTCTTATACACATAGTTTTGTGTTTTTGCCTATTAAACATTTATAAATAAGAGCCAAATATGTAACTAAAAATGCAGATAAAGATCAAAAGCAGACTATAGTGCAAGTAATGCTGGCAAACATAACAGTGGATTGGGTTTGTCCTTGCGCCTCTAAGTGTGTAACACTCCCAAAGTCACTCTGTACAACATATGACTCTTCAGGTGAAAGCTCAGAATACATTTAGACTTATGTAGTCCATTGGTGTTTATAACTGAGGTGTTACAATTATTTAAGTACATTTCCACGACACTTGTATTCTGTGATTGTAGCTGATGATTTTGGTATTAACTTTATTGCCTCCATAAAATAAAGAGCAGACCAAATCTGAGAAGAATAATTGTTATTTAAATTCAAATACTTGCTTTCCATCATCACTGATTTTTCTAGGATGACATCTGAGGATGACCTATAAACATATCATCCCAAAGGTGAATCAGATCTTTTTAAGGAAAAATATGAAACTTGCCAGTTACGACTCCTCATGCTTCCTTATTATATGCTGAGTAGTTTAGGGGAGCAACTAAAATACACATCTAATTTCTTCCACTGTTTTGCTACTTAGATCCTGAATCCTTCTTTTGTCTGGCAAGGCATTATAACATAGAAAATTAAGCACTGAAATCAACTGATTTTGCAACTTTCTATGAAGAAAAATTTCCTAGCTTAAAGAGTACATGCACCTTATCCATGTACCACTTTGAACACGGTACACCTTAGACATAACCTTAGATAAGCTCAGATATAACCTAACTTCCAAGACTTTTAGTCACAAACTCCCCATTCTGTAGCAGTTTCTCCTCCTTCCCCAAGAGGATAGGGCATGGATCCTTGTGCAGAGGAAAGAGGCTGTGGATAGGGAAACACCTGATAAACTCATTTACAAATAAGACATTTATGAGTCTTACCCAAAGGACTCAACCTTGTACTCTTAAGAAAATGCAGTCCTTTGCAAATAAGTCATTTTCAGGAAAATGTTTTATGACACCTCTTTCTTTGAAACATGTAGGTGGTCACATACTCTGCTTTTACATAAAGACAGCTATCCATGACAGTGGACTCAATATTATAGCATTCAAGATTATAAACAACCAGTTCCAGCACCATATGTTGAAATTAAGAAACTGGATGTGCACACACACATTGGTAAGCAAACGAATATTCTAATAAAGAGCAGTGGCACACCCAGATGGATGTATTGTTCATTTTAGAAAAGAACAGGGTTTTAGTTTGCCCACAGTCATACCTATAAAGATATGCAGGGAATTTAAAATACAAACCCAGTTTCTCTAATCTCATTACTAACACCTCAGGGCATCCTAGAAATTTGAGAATAGACCCTAGTTCTCTGCAATAAAGGAAAAAAAAGGAAGGGAATATTTCATGAGTGCAGATACTTGTGCATACAAATGAAGGCTATGTCACTTCTGCAACTGTTATGAATTCTAAGATTATAGAATCTGTGGGTTCTTATCTCATAGATTGGGTAACTGATTAGCAATAATTATTGACTGAAAAATTCTCAGGATTCTTGAGAACTAGGGAACTGAGCCACACTGAATATCCTAATTTTATTTTGTTCTCTATAAACTGTCAAAGAAGCACCACTCTGATATGACAACTATTCCTCTACAGAGCTGCTGGAAAAAATCACAGGACTAGAGTTGTGAAACCTGGCAAAGGGTTCTTCTGAGAATGTTGATGAAGATTCTATCTGCCCTACAAAGCAGCTAGACCCAGCCTACTGGCCTGAGGCCTGGAATGATTTTCCCAGTGAACTTTCCCAGGTGGCAGCAGGTTGTACTGTCTCTGTGCCTGGGGGCTAGCTCAACATTATTTTGAAGTGAAGGTTGATGCAAATAGAATGGGGAGAAATTTCTGGGGTTTAGAGAGTATGTTAAGACACCTGAACTGAAACAAAGAAATTGAATGAAATACTTTCAAAATTGGTTTAAAATAGCTGCAAGGAAACTCATCAATAACAACTTAGGAAGAAACAGTGAATTAAAAGAACTGCACAGAGAAGAACCCAAAACTTGAAAAAGACATTGTGAGTAATGACTGTTCTTTAAATAGAAAACCTACATAAAAGAGTATCAATCCCTGTCATTCATTTGCCTTCATTCTCCAGCTTGTTGCTGCCAAGGTTTTTGAGTGTTCCAAAACGGGATATTCATTTTATTTGGAAGCAGCCTGGACATTCCTCTAAAAAAAAAAGGAAGCATGGCAGAAAAAGGAAACACACTTCACACATTTCTGCTCTAGGGAGACAGAAGAAGAGTGTTTCTGACCTTTTCTTGAACCGTGACGATTCTTAAAACTCAGAATGTAATGTACTTTTTGGCATTCAACTACTGCACTGCTTTGCTCAGCACTAGTGGATTTACAACGTAATAAAGAGAATGTAATCAGTTCAAAATGAATTCATTTTTCAAACCTGGATCCTTTTTGGAATTTAAGTTGATACACACACAAGTTTAGCCACGAGTTGGCTTCCCGAGAGTCAGGCAACCATACTGAGCTCTTATTTTACTGAAATGTACTCCAGAACAACAGCATTATAAATTGTTAACTTAGCCTAGTAGTAAAAGTAAAGGCAGTTATAAACCAGCAAACCCAAGGCCACACATGAAGCCCAATGATTCATCATCCTTAGTGACAAACCATTTACACTTATTTTTTAAGAGTTTCTAGTGCCTTCAGGTCAAATGTAGAGAGGAATTACACACAGAGATATTAGCCTGGAAAAATAACTTAGAAAGAAAATGTCTACCCCCAGAAAAGGATATAGAAGCCAAATGCACAGTGATTCAAAAACAAACATCACAAATATGCAGCACTGATTAGAGTGTGTTACAAAGACTTTTCCCGGACAGTTACAAAAATAAAGTCCATCCATCTGTCAAAACAACTGCTCCATGCATGAAAATTAAAACAGAATAGAGGTGTTTTTAACTAACTTCTGATAATTACACTTTCTATAAAAGAATGTAATTTACCTCCAATTCCAATTACCTCCTTGCATGTTCTTAAATTATGGATGGAGCAGTGAAATTTTACTCTAAATAAAAGAAAAGAGGAGAGAAGGCCGTGAAGATGAACAATCTATATTTAAATATATTCAGTTCATGATTAAATCAAACAACTTGTTCTAGTTCAAATATAAATCAGCTCAACATTAATGGATATAGTACAACATTGCCTCAGGTCAGTGAACACTCATTTAAAAAGGAAAAAAGTCTCTATCCCATCAGCAATTTATGTTGAAATATTTTAATGTATAATGTAGCAGCTGGGAAAGCAAAGGAAGCCTTTTCCTATCATGGTGGGTGGATACATTTCTGCATGAAAATCCATTAATAAGCTTAATTCCTGAAGTTAATCTGTTGACTTTCTTTTTCTCTGGTCAATTTATTTGGCAAGCTGGCTGAATATGAGAATCTTCGTGCCAAAGCAGTAATCCGTGAGATTGTTCCCGTCAATCACTTCATCCCTCTCTGTATTTAAGCTGTTCCATGCTTACCTAGCAATAATGTTTTGTCTTTTTTTCTTTTAACACTGTGCTATTACAGCTGTGATCAGATCATCCATAATCATGTCTTCCTAATACCTCAGCATTCACTAAAGGATGTTAGAAATCTCTTCTTCAAAGAGGCATGTCTAACAGAACTAAGACTTAACTGTGTCCTATTTATAGTCTTAGCCATCTAATGTTGAATTTGTGACTTGGAACTTTTTAATATCCACCTGATGAAATAGTGAGTAGCCTGTTCTGTCCATCTGGGGAGACATTTTCCCCTTCCTTTTTAAGAAGAATGATGGCATAATCAAACCAATGGACCTTTCCACTTCAATGTTTTGTTTTGTTTTGATTTCAGAGAATTTTTTTTAAACATACTGATTCAACTAGAACAACTAAGATGGCATTACTCCATGGCTAGTTATTTAAGTATCTGAGTCTATTCATATTAATTGAACTATAACATCTTCAAATCCATGACAATTAGAAAAGAAATTCTAACTTGGTTTCAATGATGTGATAGACTAAATGAAGACTCCTGCCCAAGGATACCAAAACATTTTACCTGAATGCTCTTTTCAATTAAGCATCCCATTTGACTCGTTTTTCACCTCTGGACTGACTATCTGTTTTGAAGTTCTAGAAATACTGATTAAGATTCTATAAACATTTTTCTTTCAAATTATTTGAAACCTTCAAACTTGGTCAAAATTATATGCCTAAGCACTACAGACCATGGTATTAGCAAAAGTTAGCCAATGTGATTCTCTTCTACTATTTAAAGGAGCTTTGAGCAATTTCACTTTGAAATGTCATATGGACCAGAGAAGCTGATAATGTCTACTTTTGGCTTATATTTTATTTTACATTGTGCTATCAATCTAATTATTACATTTGTACCACTCACTGGAGTTATTTGATTGTGGGTGGTCCATACAATATGTACTTAGCATAACCTTTCTTCATCTCATATTCAAATGAATGCAAAAAATTGTAAAATACTATGCGAAACCAACCTGAATATTTTTTCCTGCCAAACCAGAACTATTATGTAGTCAAAAACCTTACTCTGATTTCAATAATGACATTCTGTGGTTTCCAATATTATGCAAGGTTGTTGAATACTTAGTGCTCATGCCTTAAGGCAACTAAGTCAATGGTTTACACCAAGTAGGTAGATTTACAATCTAAAGAGATTTATTGTGGACAGAATTAGCTGGCATATTAATTCTAACATATATGCATTTATCATGAATGAATTTAATACTCAAATAAGGGAGATGAATTGCATCTTTAATCACCTATGAGATGTAGCTTTAAGGAAGGAGAAAAAAAATGAAATCCAGATTTTAGAGGAAGGCTATTTTTGTGTGTGTGTGTGTGTGTGTGTGTGGTACGCGGGCCTCTCACTGTTGTGGCCTCTCCCATCGCGAAGCACAGGCTCCTGACGCGCAGGCTCAGCGGCCATGGCTCACGGGCCCAGCTGCTCTGCGGCATGTGGGATCTTCCCGGACCGGGGCACGAACCCGTGTCCCCTGCCTCGGCAGGCGGAGTCTCAACCACTGTGCCACTAGGGAAGCCCTAGAGGAATGCTTTCTTAAAATTCATATATACCTCTTTTCTACTCTCTGCCTTGTCTAATATCAAAAGTAAAAAACTTTTGAAATCCTTAATGTCCAAAGTACTAAATGCTATTATATAATTAATAATATAAAATATTCTACATATATTCTAATAAATGGAGGCTCTTTAACCATTTACAATAATCCATTTAGACATATACTCCATACTTATAATATATGTGGATTATACACACATTTATATGTATATATATTATGTATATACATATATTAATTTTAAAAATAATTTCTGAATACAGTTAAAAGTTTAAACTTTAGAATTAAAACATTTGTTTATATTTGTTAATATTTAATGAAAATGTTACTTATTCTTAGGTATGTATTTACATTTGAAAAGGTATTCTTGAAGAATTTAAGAAAAACATAGAATAAAAGTAATAAAATCAAAATGAAAAAATAGAAATAACATGAAGGTAGTTACCTATACTAATCTGATGCTTTAAAAGTCAGTCAGACAGGGGTTAGAATTATTAAAGCATCATTTTCCATTTGCTACGTGACTACAAGAAAGTTATTTAGGACTTCTGAGCCTCAGTTTCTTCAACTAAAATTGGTATTAATGACATATCTGTGTAAAGTACATAGTATGATGCCTAGCACTTATTAACGGAAGAGTAACGTCTTATTCTTTAAATAATCAATCATCCATTTGTTGGTTAGAATATTTTCATGTCCGCTTAACTCTCACACCATTCCACACACCGTGCCATGACTTGGGCAACAAGTCTATTATGAATTGTTCATTTCTTCTTAAGTACAGTTAAAAGAGGTTAAACCCATAATTGGTGGTAATGAGAGGTGGATTTAATAAAATTGGTTTTGAATATTAATCTGTGCTCATTCCTGTTACAAAGGCGAGTTATATTTTGTTCATTAGAATTTTCATAAAATTCCAGTCCTCCAACAGTAAGGACTATCAATTATAAACTTATAATCACTCTTTTTATCAAAGTGGTAGATGGTATGAATCATTGTCACAGTCAAACAGCAAGTATAGCAATTGTTTCTCAATAGCTGTGGCAGAATTGTGGTGTGTCACTTAGGTAAGCTGGAACTACATCCTTTGAAAGGAAATGTGTATCTTATAACCAAAAAGGAGTTACATAAATTAGTTAATAAAAGAAATGATTTAGAATAATACCTAGTATACATAGTAAGCTTCAATAGATGTTAGCTATCATTATTACTAGTATTCTTTGAATATTGAATTTAAACTGTTATCAGTTTGCCTGTTATTTACCTCCAAGCAGAAATAAACATACACACATGAATGCACATGAAAATTGGAATGCTCATTTCTGTGACATTTAATAAGAAGTCTTTCACTTGCTCTCATCAGGAATCAGTTGTCTATATACCTGAAGTATCATCAAATTTCATCATGGAATCATACTTAAAAGTGAATAAAGTGACCATAGTCTTTCATTTGTGAGGTCATCTAGGGTGCCCACAAAAACTTATAATCAATATTATCAGGAACAGTAAAGGGTCTATGATTCTGCTCTACTTGTAAGATAACGAGCTACCCTGACACAGTTTTGCAGATGCTGGCAGAAGATATACAGCTCCTGAATCAGAGATAAATGATTTTATTATTTACAGAAATATCAGTAGTCAAAGTATCAGCATTTCTCATGCCAGTTACCCAAGCTCCAATTCCCACTGGGCAGTGAGAAGAGGGCCAAGTGACACCTGCACATGCAGCGAGGTGCATTACAGCAGAGGAACTCTGGGTTGAGGGAACCTGAACATTTTATACTAGGCATAAGCATCCTGGCCATTACATTTTGAGGAAGATGTTATGTTCATTGTACCTGCAGGTGAGCATAACTTGCCCTTTGCTCTGAGGGAGACACTATCTATACTTCTCAAGGTTATTTTGAAAGTATCCTTTTGCTTAAGAGTTCCTCTGTTCATCAGATGTGCAGAAGTGTGAGAGATCTATGAAAAATTATCTCCCAACAATTAAACATCAGGGTTTCGAGATTTAATGAAACCTTATGATTTTTACAGAATCAGAGGTAATTCTAATTATCCATTTAGAGTTTTAACATGCCTTGAAGTCCCTAAAATAAAATTTAAAAAATTAAGTTGATATCAACTTCGACCTTTGAAAAAGTAAATGAAATTCAAGGACTAACATGCATTTTAGACTGTACTGCAACTTCAGATGAATGTGTAGCTTCAAATTCTCAGTTGCATTCACTTGACAAAAATTAGTGTTGTTGAGGTCCTGCAATTTGAGTCATGATAAATTTGACAGACATGTAATAATCTATCATATGTTAAAAATGAGTAACAACTAAGGACAAAAATATATCTCTTAAGAACTGCAAAAATGTCCCAAAATTCAGGTGCATGATATTGCACTTTGAAATGTATCCAACAAGAGCAATTTTATGAGAATCTGGTTTTTTTGTTCATCTCAGATGGTTGAAATGTTGATTTCCAACAATGTTCAAAATATTTCTAATAGTCATACGGTTGCCATTTGGTTTTACTGAAACTTAGTACAAAGAGAGATGGTTTAGTAGGATAAACAAAGAAGATTCAGAGAGCTATTGATTCGAAACAGATTCTTTTACCAGCTTAGCATGTATTCAGTTTTCATTTGCAAAACAGGGTCAAGGAAGTTAATCCCTCAATAGAAATGTTATTGTGAATACAAAGTGGATTTTAAGCACCAGAAAAATATCAAAAATAAAAGTAAATGCAGCTAATAGCAGTCAGAATAGAGATATCTGGATTGCATTTATGTCCTTATTGAGGGTATCTGTACAATAATATATATCATGTAATTTTTTTTAAAATTACAACTCTCAAGTAACAACAGTGGAAAAGTTCATGAGCATTTCACTCCTCTAATATAAAAATATCATAACAACGTAAATGTTTAGAACTTACAACACCAAGAAAAGAAGGCAATGGTAGTATATATATCCTGCATATTCACTTCTGGAAAAAAATAAGTTTAGATTAATCTTATTGTCAGAAATGCCATTATCAGCAGCCTAAGGCACGTTTGTATTCTCTCTCTCTTTTTCTCTCCATCTATGTATATATGAAGAAAGAGAGAGACTATACACGTCTTAGGCTGTAGATTCTCTCTTACCACAAAGTCCTTTCATTGTGGACTAGTTGCTCAAATCCCAGCAGCTGATTTAATATATATGTATGATGCAAAACTGAGCTGTGAGAAATGATGGTTTGTATCTTCCCAGCTGCCTGGGAGAATGGGGAATACTTTCTGTATAATGCTACACTTAGTGACACAGGAACTATGTAGGTTCAATCAAGTGGTATATCCTGACTTGCTGGGTGGCTGTACCATGTTGACCATCTTAACTGGACTTAAAAATGACCTACTCTCAAGATACATAAAAATAACCAGTGTCTTTGTCCTGTTTTTCCTATTGTATTCTTGCATCTGAATCTAATACCAAGAAGACAGCACTTCCTCCAGGATGGTTTGTTTAAAGGAGATTTACTTGCAGAGGACATTTAGAGAAAACACTAAAACCAGTAGGAAAAGGGTAAACTTGGATTCTAGAAACCACGGAGAGCACTCAAGAAGGTTGTTAGTTTACTTTTCTATAAATGTTCAGGTCACTTCCTATTTTGGTTACAATTCTATGTTGAAGTCCTGATGGCTGCAAAAACCACTCAAGGCCTCATTCATGTGGTTTTGAGCATCACAAGAGGTCTTTGAAAGGAATTACTGTCCATCAGTCACAGCTATTATTTACTCAAGATACAGTGCAGAATTTCCTTCAAACTGTCCATGTATCACTTAACAAATATGGTGTTGAATGAAAATTTAAAAAAAAAAAACCTCTTTACCCTTAATCTTTCTTTTTAAGTGGGTATTTAAGAAATTTTAATTTAAGTGGGTATTTAAGAAAAATACTAATTCTATTTTTTATGTTTATCAAGGAAGAAATGTTACAATCCCAATAAATCAACTATTTGCTATTTTCTAAAATCATATATTAAGAAAGAAAAAAAATGCATCTGTATGTTAAAGTCCAAACATAACCAATAAATGTCATGTATCCTATTTAAATTAGTTATGTAAGTTGAGATACATAAGTGAGGTCTCCTGAAAAGTAAAATAAATTTTAATAAAATTTGTGCATTCCACATGCACAAAATGTATTTTGCATAACAGTCAATGAAAAGCAATATTAAAGGAATGAGATGGGTTACCAAAAAAATAGTACGAAATATATTTTTATTATTTAAATATACTTTGGTGTTTAGTGTTAAGAGCTAAAGGAAAAATATTTTTTTCTTTGAACTAAAATATATGGAACTTGTTGTGTTTTCCCTTCATTAAATAAGTGTTAACAAAGAAGAATAAAAATTCACAATGACTGAATTCATTTAATGTGGAATGTAGAGGAATAACAAAAGCATGAGCATTTTATCAGGTTACATTAATTAGCTGGCTTAAGATCTGTATGACTAATATTGACATACTGTTAAACTTTGAAAAATTTACATCTTTCAGTGCACACCTAATTATCTATCTCTAACATAATATATAAGACATAATTTATAAGTTGTCAGAATCCATATTAAAAGGTGTTATGAAATAATCCGGTGCCATTAATACCCTGTATCAGACTTAGCAAACACCGTATGTTTTAGCTCCTTTTAATTTAGTTCTATCAAACTCATAAGCATTTTCAGTAAACCTGAAAAATAAAGTTGCTTTTCTTAGAGAGGAAACCTCTGAGGTCATGATTAAGGTTATTCATAGGGCACTGTGGGGATCTTGACTTTATTGCAGCTGCTGAAATAACTGTGTCTGGGCTATCACCAGAATCCCTCAGTGTTCAGTATTGACAGTGGAGCAGGAGTGGGAGAGGAGGGAAGGGAAGGGAAGGGCAGGGGAGTGGAGTGGAGGAGAGGGGAGGGGAGGGGAGTGGAGGAGAGGGGAGGGGGGGAGAGGGGGGGGGGGGGGGGGGGAGGGGAGGGAGGGGAGGGAGGGGAGGGAAGGGGAGTGGAGGGAGGGGGAAAGGAAGAGGGAGAGGAGCAGGGGAGGCAAGGCGAGAGGCATGGAAGATAAGGGAAATGTACTGAGGTGAATTTTGGAAACCATAAACACAAAAGAATATCTGCTATCTTAGCAACTGAAATATGCTCAGTACTTGGCTCAGTGCTTTTTATAAAATCCAGATAAGTTGTCAGATAAGTATGGTTATTATCTTCAGTGTTCAGATGGAATTGAATTCAGAACAGTTCCACACTACAGTGGTCATGTTCCTTAGAGAGGACCAGACGAATTTCATTAATGATGTTTTCACTTAGAAATTGTCTAAGCAACTCTGTTACAGATACTAATAGTTAATTTTGTATCATGCATTACAGTCTATGTAATAATTTCATTTGTGATTGAGTCTTACAAGAATGTCACGAGCTGGTTATCATTACATCCACACGCTTAAAAAGATCAGAATAGGTAAGGTATTTATTTGAATTTCTATTGCTTATTATCTGTGTGTTAATAGCTAAGTTCAAATCCATACATGCCACACAACACGAAAAACTTCAGCAGAGGCACAAAAATTTTGACCTTGACTTCTAGCATAGTACTCAAAATGTTCCAAAATTTTTTTTTTGTTCCAAAATTTTTGAATGAAACAATTCTGAATGAATATGCTGAATCATTATATTTCTTAAGAAAACAGTGGTAATGATACCCACTTGACAAGATTATTGTTAAAACTACATATATAAAATACTATCTAAATTATCAAAGTACTTGGCACAGGATAGAATTCTCAGTAATTCTAAGTTTCCATGTCTTCACCTGTTATACTTTAACAGAAAGAGAAAAAATAAATCTGTTTTTAAAAGTCACAGCTGTATACAGGTAAAACCTCCATTTCTCTCCATCCTTAGTTATTATCACACTGAAGTCTTTCAACATAATTTGTTAATGGTAAATATAGCATTTTGATGTTAATAAATTTTTGCGTATTCAGTCATATTTTTTGCCTACATTTATGCAATATCACCTACTTCTAAATAATTATCACAAAATCTACTGAACTTCTTTCTCACAACTGCAAATATGTAATGTCCCATTTAATGGATAAGATACTAAAACCCCCCAAAAGTTAAGGTACTTGCTCATTTAAAATTAATGAGTCAGTGGGGAATCAACATAAAATTCTTGATTCTTTGGACTCCTACTTCATGTTTCTTTCTATTTACTCCTTTTCAATCATCCCAACCTATGTATTAACTTGGGGTAGTATAAAATTTGATAGAACAGAATTTTTTGTCCACTTTCACATAATCAGAAAAATGTTTACTGTACTATGGTTTAATGTGACGTGTAATCACTATATTTAAATTGAAATTTTTAAGGATGAATTTCCCATGTTTGCTGATATGTATTAATCATGGATGGGAGATACCTGTGCTTTGTGCTCCTTTATCTGCCTTCACCTGTAGCCAACTCTGCTACCAGATTGAGACATTGTTTTCCATGAACACTGATTTCACTTCTAAACCCTTCTAAACATATACATAATCTTAGGCAGCTGCTACCAATCAATCAGATTGTCCCTTGAAAATATCTATATGTCTATATACATACATACAAGTTGATTTATGTCTTTATGCACATAGAATAAATTTCTTCTAAATGCTAATATAGAGACAAAACTTTTAAACTTATTTCCTTGTGTTTTGGATCCAAAAATATCTGATAAGACATAAAATAATACAAATATTTAAAATCCTGAATTCATGTTAATTTATTGATTTAAATGATTATAACTGCCTTTCATGATCTGTGCAGATCCTTGGCTATACTTCAAACCAGTGGCCCACTTAATTTAACTGACAAAGTTTACCTCAGGAAAAATGGCCTCTACCTACTAACAGTGGTACAACCATTGTAGGGACTGCTTACCATTCACTCATCTTTTGTCCGTAGTACCCAGGACAATGTTTGTTGCATAGTCATTTCTCAATCCATATTTATTTAAGGAATGAGTGCATGAAATGTGTGAAAGAAGGAGGGAAGGGAAGAGAGAAGTTCTAAGGGAGGAAGGAGAAAAAAGAAGAAATGTAAGAAGGAAAGAAGGGGAAAGGAAAAGAAAGAAAAGGAATAGAATGAAATGGAAAGAAGGAGGGGAATTTAATCATGATGATTCAGAAGAAGAAAAATTTCAATTCATTCAAAAGGAATTCAAGAGGAATTAACATGAAAACAAATCTGCACAAATAAGTTGACTTATTGAGTATAAGTATATATGCTAAAACTGTTAATTACCTTTTGTGTATATAAATCATCAAAAGGAACCCATTTTTGCTTTATTCAGGTGTACTGTCATTTTATACCCACTCGCTTTACATAAGATTTTCAATGCTTTACATAAAAATGTCAATATTCAAAATCAAATATCATTAATTTGTTTCTAAGTCCAGAAGCAAAGAATGGTGTTTAATATAACACTGGACAAAAATGATGATAGAGTAATAAATTCCTTATGCAATTACTAAAATAACTTAGTAGATTGATACTTACCAGGATATCTTTTCCAGCCCACTTGCATTCATCCCTTCTGGTGTAAGACACTGGCCACACAATCTAAGGGCAGAGAAGAAACATTATTTTCTGCCAATTAAGTTTTCTAAGAGATCCAACCTTATAGTCTGTTAGAACAACTGGAGCAACTGAGATAAAGAAAGTTCCATAAAGCATTATGTGGCAGGAACCTCTTAGTTTAAGACTTTGCAGTAGCATCAGTCAATTGGCATGAACTTAACATCTTTCACTCTCTGTCTACCCATTAGGCTTTGCTGTATAAATGAAAGTTGAGCAACACAGAAATTTATGCAGTCAGTAGACGTAAGCAGTGTGCAATGCAAAGAATTGTAAGGCAGGTTGGGAAAGGGAGATCACCCTGAGACCACGTGAGAATCTAGTGAAGAGAGATAGAAATAAGCATAGAATGTGGCTTGCAGTCTTCTAAATGAATTGGTCTTTATCATAAAATAGTGATTTTGAAATGTTAACATCAGGTGCTCTGGATCCATTTCTGTCATTCAAATCTCAGCATGACATGCTATAATGAGCAACTGATAGGGTTAGAAAAACCCATTTTAGAAAGGAATTTTTTTTTTTTTTTTGGACAGGGAAAATAGGTAAGAGTAGTACTACATAATTTCAGGAGATAAAGGAGGAAATGAAGAAGCAAATAGATAGCTCTAAAAAAAAAAAAATCACCTTCCCCACTGTGGGCAAAACTCAGACTAACTGTGTAATAACTGTATTTTCATCCCTGATATTTGGTCTTCATCTTTCCAGAGGTTCCTGTATTGTTTGAATACAGTGACAGTGGTAGATAAATCAGGTGACAGTGGTAGATAAATCAAGGCATGACTCATGGCTTAGAGGACTGTAGATGCATTTCCCTCAATAATATTAATTCAAATACCCTCATCTAAATTTTAATATAAAATTTTCCAGTCCCCGGAGCAATTCCCATGACTCCTATCTGTACTGGGGTAGAGCAATTTTAATTTTTTTTTATTCATCTTTCTTTTCTGGTAACATTAGTTAATTTCAGGGAAAAAAAAAAGTCATATGTAAAAGAAAAATCCAGAGATGATGGCAGTTCATCATCCACGTCTGCTAGAAAGCTTTTAGTCTCAAAATGACTGATTATCATTCATCTGGGAACCTCTAGATAATTCAGTATAAATGGTCATAAACTTGGGCAAAGGCTGTGATAGTCAATCTAGGGAATTAAAAAGCAAAATATAACACATTTATAAACAAGAATTTAGGACATATTGAAATAACCTATGATGACATGGCAAATGCATTTCAGGTCCATATCACAATAAAAAGCCCTAAAAATTTTTGGACATGGATTTATTTTTACTATTTGAAGCTCTTAATTTATGTATTTTTTTCCTTTTCATGTACTTTTCTTTTCATGTGTGTCTGTGTATGTAAAGTAAAACATACACAGGAGGAGGATCAAATATAAATTTTCTCTGGGACACAAAAATAATATATAGAAGAGCTAAGATTTATTGACTGTATATTCAGCTTTCCAGCTAGATTGTGCAAGAATCACAGATTATTAAAACAGATAACTTTTTAAATTGAAAAGGGCAGGTTGTTTTCTCGTAGTCTCCTAGCTCTTGATTATCAGCATTGACACAACATGGGTCTCATTTTGTGATTTCTCTCTTATGACAAATATTAATAAAAAGTAATTTTGCTAACATTCATGCTAAATTCTCTCATATTTAGAGGGGTGTGTACTCCCAACTTGTTACAGATCAGGGTAAAAAAATATTAGCTTAAAGATCTGGCATGAGTAAAATAAATTCTGGTGTAGAAAGTGCTCTTTTGGAAAGCAATTTAATGAGAATAACTGTAAGTCAACGGAACAAATATATAACTTGTCCTTCCAATAGCATCTATTTCCATGAAGAATAATTCCTATCTTTTGGTTAGATTTGTTAACCTGTTGATATCTTTTCTTCTTGCTCAAAAACTTCTCAGTTAATAGTGATTAAATTTCTTACCCTCATATTCAGAGTGCTTCATGATCTATTTTAGACTTTCCCTTCTTTAGGCTTCTATACATCTACCCATGGTAGCTCTTCTTACTCATTAGCGAATAAGCATTTATGCCTTAAGGAGATTGAGACCTTTACCAAGGCCAAGAATCTTTTCATGGTCCTTCCAAGCCTGAGACTGTGTTTTTTTCTCTAACAGGGATTGGCCTAGTATTTACCTTTATGCTCATACATCTTTAGTATTATCTTGTAAGTTCCTCAAGAATTACTGATGACATACCCTAGTGCCCCCTATACAGTTTATCACAGTAGTAGATGCTTAGGAAAAAGTTGTTGAATAATATTACCTATAGGTTAAAAAGAGCATTAATAGACAATATAGACAAATAGATATAATCCTTAAGTAAACTATATTTACCCTTATAAAGAGTGTGATATAATTAAAATTAAATAATGTATTGAAACGAATGCTTTAAAATTAGAAATATGTCTTCTATTATTAGAATAATGATCTGAATCAAGAGTCTATAAGAAGAACACTATAACACTAGGCAAGTCACTTAACTTTTATTTAACCCATTATTTCAGTGTATGTTTATTACAAGTGATGCATCCTGGGCACACAAATGTCTCTAGGATTTTTCTTACCTATAAAATAGTAGGTTGTTTATATGACAATTTAGTTCTTTTCAATTTTAGAGCCAATTGAATATATAAACCAAATTAAGAATATTTATTCAGAAAAAATGTTGAATACATTAAACATATATTTTGAGGTGAGATGTGCTCAAATATTTTCTATTTATAGATATATAGATATATACAATAGATACATAGATATAATAAGTATATACATATATTCATATATATGGATTTCATAAAATGATGAAATTTCTATAAACACTGAAAATTTGAACTGATATAACCTCCTGTTATTAAAATATGTAGTCTTCCTAATCATCTTAGATTTTTCATTCATTTTATAAAGGATGGTTATCTTTCACTAAAACAACAAAAACTTGCTTATTTTTTGACCTTTACAAAAGATGCTAAGATAAATATTTTTATCATTTCAGAAAAAAACAATGGATAATCAGTTTTCTTGGATAGTAGATAACCTTAGGGATATTGTTAATCTGAGGAAGCTTCAAAATCTAATATATTGAAAAATCAAAAAAAGAAATATCCAAGGTGATTTTTAAATGTTATATCTTAATTCCAAAATATATCATTAAGGGCATTGCCATTTTATTTGACTATATGTTATGAATCAAATCTCTTAATATAGAGTCAGAATTGTAATGTTTGGGTAACAGAAGAAAAGTAAAAGTCTTAGGTTTAGCAGTATACTCTATTAGAGATATGAATCAGCCCTGAAATTAAATCTTCACTTTATCCCAAAACAACATTCTCCAACCAGAAAAAAGCTTTTTACAATTCTGTTACTTTTTAAAAATAACTGTCCAATATGTTACAGTTTATAAAAAGTTGAGGCACACGACTTTAAAACCAAGTGTTAAGAAGCAGCAAAACTTATATATATATATATATATATATATATATATATATATATACACACACATACATACACTAAAGTGTATGCACCCTAAAAAGCATGTTATATTACCACTCTTGGGAAAGCTGTTGCATAAAGATCTTTGTTCCTCAGAGAACTGACAGGAAATACCGACTGAAAAAAAACTGTTTGACTTAGAATGCAGCATATAGACTCAGTAGCACAATTTCCACTAATCTGTCAATCCATATTTTTTTTCCAAACTGTATAGCTTATTAATTAAATAATCCAGAAACACAATAAAGTATATTAAAAATACTGATAGAAGGCTAGTTTCTAAATGTCCATACCTGCAAAAACCTGACACTGAAAACTGATCTTTGTGATCAGGGTTTGGCCAACTTTTTTGTTTAAAAGGCCAGATAGTACATATTTTAGGCTTTGTGATTCAGATGATTTCTATCACAACTACTCAGCTCTGTCATTGTAGAATGAAAGCAGATATAGACAATATGTAAATGAATGAGAGTGCCTGTGTTTTAATAAACTTTCCAAACACAGGCAACGTTCAGATGAGGCATGTGTATGATGAGTGATGAACTCTGCATGTGCTGGCAATATAGAGAGATATGTAAATTATATATAAATATATATACCTAGTACATGAAATCAATTATGATATATTTCTATAATGCTTTAGGTATTTAATTTTATGCAGGAAAAATGACAGAACTGTGGAAGAATAAGCTAAAGTTAGTATTTCTTATAATGATCACTGAAAATAGTACAGTTTCCTCCCTGATAATTTTGACGGTTTACTACATCCACTGATTTGTGATAGATCAGTGCATTATTTTTATTTGTGTCTGAAAAGATAAAATATTAACTTAAACAATTTTTTTCAGTTGTGACACTGTTAAATAGCTAGAAAATTCTATATAACTTGAATTGTTTCAAAAGAATTATAGTACATATATTAGAATAAAGATACCTTTTGAAAATCCTTGATATTAACCAGGTTGAATGAAAACATGTGATCCTTTGCTCCAACATACAGCCTACTCCGTTCCTCATCCAAAAGGAAGGTATGATAACTGGAGCTGTTGGCCAAGCCATTGAAAGTGATCACATTGTTGGATTCCAACATTTCTGCAAGGTAACAAAGCAAGACATTGGGTGTTAATGTGAGGTCCTATATGAACACAGACTATTGGTACATGGTAATGAGGCTGCTGCCTGCTGTAGTTACCAATCAGTGGTTATTCTTTGTGGTAGTAAAAAATATACAGGACTTCTTTACATTTCATTGAAGTGGGAGTTATACTCCCATTAGTTCGCTGATTTCATATTCAAGACCACACACTCCTACACAAGAAAGGAGAGAAATACCTTGTCCAAACAATTGGGCTGGTGCAATCTCTGCATGTAGTAATAGATCAGAATGGTCACTTTGTATACAAAATGTCTTTAACTTTACTAAGACTTGTTTAAGTGGTTTCATTTGCTCCAAGTCATTGCTAGAAGGATAAGCATAGGGACCAACAGAGCAGAGGTAGTGTGGGGAAAACACTGTTCAACCTCCTAGGTTGTTTGAGGCCTCTTTTTATTTACGTCTTTTTGACCATTAAATCATTAACTTCACCATCTAAATCCTTTGTAATATTTTGTAACTGACATATATAATAGATCAACTGAGTTAGGCTTTTATGAAAACACTGAATTAAATAAATTTTACTACATGACCCCAATTTTTCAGTTTGTTATTGATTTCCAATTTGCTTTTGTTGTGAACAGGCAAATACTGAACTTTTTTAGACCTACACCTTAAGTGACAAAAACATCTTCAGATAGATATAACAGTAAGTCCACCTTTTCACTCGAGAGGTAAGTGTTGATCATCACCAAAGAGGTTTTCTTTATCTGCTTCAATTGAAATTAGGTTTATATATATATATATATATATATATATATATATATACCACCACAACCCATCTCTCATGGGATAGAAATGTTGAGGAGTCTCCAGAAACGTGTCCTGAATCAATGATTCAGATTTTTACCATGCACACACAGAACCTTTTCATCAGCCTCCATAAAATGTAGAATGTGCCTTCCAAGGAGAGGAAGCCGAAATGAAGACCCTTCAGCTTCAATGTCCCAGCCCTATCCCAGGACATTAGTCATTTGATAAGTTGCCTGCTTTATTTCTCTTATTGCCTTTTCCATCTTATCAAAAATATTATTTTAATAGAGAATAAAGTTCAAACTCCTTAACTTAGCCTTAAAGGTCAGATCAACACCATCTGTGTTTAGACCCCACCTCAGTACTCTTTCTCATGTCCACAACCCTCCAGGAAAACATTCTGTGGTCGTCCACTTATTAGCCTTTCCTGCCATTGTTCCTGACACCTACAACTATATGCCACCTAGAGAAAATAGTATCACTCTTCCAAGCTAGTTCAAATGCAATCCCTAAGAATTCTCATAGAATTACTTTGTTTGTAATATTTTGCTTGAATTACTCATAATCTGCATCACACTGTCAATTATTACAATCATTCCTATAAATGACTTATCTACCAGAATTAACATTCCCTCATGTAAGGAGATATATAGTTAATAGCTCATCATCCACAACTCACATGGTTTCTTTTCCATATTACCAGGTCATGAATATTAAATTGAATGCTTGCCTGTCTATCTACCTACCTACCTACCTATACATCTTACTCACAAAATTAGAAGAATTAATTGTTAATACATTGTTAAAAGATGCTTTTCTAATTTCTTCATGAGAAACAGTACAATACTGGGCTTGTCTTATCTTATTCTCTACCTCTGACAAAAAAAAAAAAAAAAAGGAAGGAAGGAAGAATAGAAGGAAGGAGGGAAGGAAGAAATAGATCAAGGGAGTTTCATTCATGCAAGTCATCATCAGAAATAAATGAGAGCTATGAGTCTCCAGAGAGAAAGAACAGAGAATCTACCACATGATATCTGAATGTAAATGCCATTCCTCTCACGAAATGATTGTAAAGGATCAATGCTACAGAGAGTCAATGTAAGACGGATATTTCAGGCACCCTGAGCTGTGTGAGGATGGAAAGGGCTATTACCAGAGACAGGGGCTGTATCACTGGATATATTCATGCATTGACTGAAAGGTTGTATAAAGAGATGTTTATCAAATAGACTAGATAACCTTCACTCTTTTTTCCAATTCTAAACGCTATAATTCTACCCTAATACCAGAGAGACTAAACTATAGGTAGCTAGGCAAACTAAAAAAATTTAAAAAGCCAGCTGAGTCTAAACCAAGAAAATTACATAGAGATATTAATCACTGGGAGGGTCATTTAAGAGACACAAGGATTGATTTTAATTTGAAATGCATAGAAACCATGAAAGAGAGGTCTAAGCATAACGTGGAAGAAGTTATAGGAAGACAACTACTACAGCCATAGAACATGGAGTCACAGTTATAGGTGAAAACACAAGCACCACCTCAGTACGTACAAGGTGTGTAAACTAGCATGAGTTCCTTACACTACCTGGGCCTCGAGTTCTGGAAGATGGGGTTAATAATAAATCTCCCAAGAGTTATTATTAAGGTGAAATTAGATAATTCATAAAACAATTACTGCAATAGTTTGCATAGTAAACACTCAGTTAAAGATTACCTGTTTGTATAAGTAGAGGTTAAATATTAATGTTTGATCTTCTCGACTACAAGTAGGAAATTAGGGTCCAGATGGAGCTGAATGAAAAAAGTACTTTTCTACTTTCTTACCAAGTGTGCTAACTTGTTAACATCAGTAATTGTGTATGGTGAAGGGATAAATAAGAAGAGCACTATGCTCCTTGATTTACATTAATATTAAATCTAATGGTCATATTAAGAACAGTATTCTTTTTTGTTTGCCAACTTCTGTATACTGAACTTTAAATAGCAAAAATAATGACTTTCTATATCACAATTTTAAACAATGAAAATATTCATACAATTGAAAAATATGTTACAGGTTGAGTTCAGGGAAAATTATTGGTTCCTACGTACCGACAACTTAGAGAAAGTCTTTAGTCATTTACGTGTGAAATCACTCTAGAAACAAACTACACTTTAAAAAATGTTACTGCTGGATCATTTCATTAAACAAAAAGGCAATTTTTCCTGGAGTACAGGTTAGCAGCTATTCTACATTCCTTTCAAATGTACTTAACTTTGCCTCATCATTCCTTTTGCTGCAATTTCTTTAGATGTTCCTCTGTATCAGGGACTTCACACATTGCTTTGTAACTGAGAGGAGTCTTTTTGAGACCTTCTTGGCAGTGAGCCAGGGCAAATTCTGGATTGCTTAGATTATCTCACCACTTTCAGGGTGAAAAAACCTAGGTTAAAATCAGAGATGTTTTTCTCAAAGTCTAGATTTCACATTTTTAAATATTCTGTTTTCCTTTATGATTTTTAACTTAAATGTATCATTTTATTTTCCTTATATGTAGACATGTTCAGCTGCAATTGATATTAAATAACTTCAACTTGGACTTTACTCCTTTAGAGTCAAAGAATTTTAGGTGTTTCTTTTCAGCTTCTGTTATGTAAATCTTACCATTACACAAATTGGTATTGGAACTAAAATTAATATTCAGTAATATGAGATGTTTAATACTCCACTACTTTCTTACATCTTGCCTATGTTCACATTTAGTCAAACAACAACAAATGTTACTTTAGAAAACCCTAAATTTCTATAGAATCAGCTCGACTTTGGTGAATCCTAGTAGACTAAAGCGTACAAAGGCGCTAATTCTTTTTGGGTGCAATTCAGTTTTTCCCTTGTTGAGACCTTACTTCAACTTCTACATGCAGTGTCAACCATAGAGAAAAGTAAATGTAGGACTGTAATCAAAAGTGCCATTTCAGACAAGCACTCTTAATGAACTATGTATTCTTAAATTTGAAAGATAATTAAGCAAACATTTTGTTTATTCCAGATTCACCAAATGATTTAGTGTTTCTATAATTTGCTTAATGACAAAATGAAAGATAAAGTGGTCACAAGGCCAAGCAAATAGTCTGTGTTCAATAAATGCTACCTATTATCACCATTATTATTATGACAGGCTATAAGACAATGCAGACAGTAAGCATAAGTGTATAGATGTTCTGGAAGGGAAAATCAATTCATATAATTTCAAGCAGCACTGTTTTCAATTATAAATAGATTGCATTCTCTTGTGATGTAATACTAAAAAATCTTATGAATCTTACGACGTTCACGACACAAATAAAGTCCATTTGATAGATTTTTTAAATCTAATATCATGCAGCAAAAGGAGAAAAGAAATTTTAATCGATCTGTTCTTTAATCAGAATATCCTATCAAATAATCATGGGAGAAGAACTGTGATTCTCTTCTAATGAGTCAATTGTCATTTTCATTATACTTATTTATTTATAATTTTCAGATTTGCCTTTTCCCCCGGAATACATCAGGATCTCTAATGTAGCTCTATTTGAATAAAGAAAAAGGAAAAGACATTGTTAGCAGTCACTATCAGTACATTAAGATACTGAAAAATTATTTTATAAGTTAATGCTCTTCTTGTATATTTAATATACGAAAAGAATAAAAGGTGACAAAATTTACATCAAAATCACATATGTAGATTCAGCTCTACATAAGAAAGTTGTATAGTTCCTGTGGTATCTTGATTATCTTTAGGATAAGCACAGATCTATACAGATGATTACATTACAATGATCGAATCAGATTTCAAAAAGGCAATAAAGTGAAAACTGCTTTCTAGAATGCAAGACCGCCCAGAACTAGACTTTCTCATAGTTGGATAGAAAACTGCTGTACACTTAACCTCAAATCCAAACAATAGCCATCCTGTTCTCTATATTTCTGACTTCCATGACATTTCTATTTCTCTCCTCCTTCCTTTCTCCCTCCCTTCAATACCCTCCCTTCTCTAAGTTTTATAGCATGAAAGGTAATAGGACCCCACCAGTTGCTGGACTCTAATGAACTGCCTGTATTCACTGATGGCTTTAGGCTTATGTCCTTTTTCCATGACTTGAACTTTATCCTTTTCATAGAACAAAGATGCTATTTAAAGTAGTCAAAGTTTGGGTCTATATGATGCCAAAATATTTTGACTAAATGACGATCACATCTAGATATTTGTAAATATTGGAAAGTTCATCAAGGTCCCAAAATTTTGAGATTCTGTATTTCATCGCTCCCTAGATTATTATTTAAATTTCCAAAAACAAAATAAGGGCTGAAAGGAAAGGTTGCACTATAAAAACAAAACAACAAAACAAGTGCTATTTACTATCATTATCATTTCATACTTAATCAGCAAAAAGTTTAGAAAGGTCCAAAAAAACACAAATAAAGAATAATTTTTAGAGATTAATAAAGTTATATTGTGGGAAAATTCATCTTATTTTTCTGACTTTATTTTGTTCATCGAGGACTAGTTTTTTAACCTTCTTACACGGAAGTGTAAGAGGACATGAATAAAAACAAGTAGACAGAAGAGAAAATACAAAGGAAATAAGTTTTCAGTGCCTATTATGTGCAAAAAAAGCTGCTGAATGATTTATTAGTGTATTTATGTAAGGCCCACAACAACAGTTTGAGGTGGAAACTTTCATTTCCATATTTTCTCATGAAGAAATTGACTCAGATAGATATTGGGAATATCCTAGGTCATAAAGCTTGTGAGATGTAGAGTCAAGATTCTAATTCCTGACACCAGAGGCCAGGCTCTGTCCTCCTCTGCACTACCTCTAAGGCGGCAGAATTTTTGAGAATACTAAGAAATGATCATTGAAAAGAAAAAGTGAGAAATATAAGAATATACTTTGGAGAACACTAAGAACTGATTGTTGAGAAGTTTGGTTACCTCTCACTATCACATAATTCACCTTAGTTAAGAGTTTCTTAAATATTTATATTATTTTATTTGCTCTGTACTTGGTCTTTTTATACAATAATAACTCTGTGTATAATCTTATCCCCAACTATGGCTTTCGTCACTAGCAGTATTTTGACATGTCTCATATGTATGTCTTCAAAGACAGATTTTCCCCCCAAAAGCCAAACAAAGGCTTACTAGTAACCTCTATTTACATATTGCACAAATATCTCAGAGTCTGCAGGAATTGATCAGAACTCACTCCCTTTTCTTTTTTCCATTTACATCATCACCTTTCTGTACATTTTTAAATTGGTTGCAAGTATCACTCATCCAAAGAATTGTATAAACCAGAGCCTCTTCATCATCCAGAGACCCATTCCATCACTTCAGTTTTGTTCAACACTATAATTTCTCCTGTAACTTGCTTTTGCTTATATCCTCACTGCCACTGTCATAGTTCAATTCCTTATAATTTCTTCCCTTGATTATTCTAATTATCTTCTAATTGAACTTCCTTTCTAGGTTTATACCAACAAGCCATGTTATGCACTGCCTCCAGAATAATCTTTCTACAAAACAAATATCCCAGGTATGATGTAATTAGTAACTAAAATGTAACGAATCACAAACCTTCCATCCATAAATGCTTTATTACATAAACAAGCTGTAGGAGTCTATATGGCTATAAAATTACTGGAAAATGTCCATAAAAAGCAGAAGTACAGCTAAAGTACAAAAGCAGCAGCAACATCATAACAAACACTTATATGCCAAGTACTGTTCTAATAACACACGCATGCTCAATATTTATTGTGTGTGCATTATCCTTCTACTAAAGGAAATCACTGTAGGTAAACTACAGTGAAAGCAGGAGTAGAAGGTGTGAACACCAGACTACTCCACAGTGTCTTTGATGGAGTTTCACAAGACACACACCAATCGCCAAAATATGAAAGAATATATTTTCCTAGAAGAAAATATATTAAAAAATGTGAAGCTTGTTTTCAAGTCAAAACAACAATTGTATACTCCAACAGTAAGAGAGTGAACTCCTCCAGCTCGCTCACTCACTGTCAGGAGATAAAAAGTTGACCAAAATGCAATTGAAAAGCATAGGAAAGAAGAACTGACAAAGAAGATAGAGGATTGAGTCTTGTTGCCAAAGTTTCAAACTAAGTAATAACAAAATCAAATTTTCATTGAAAGAGATGAAATTGATTGGGAAGATAATAAGAATAAAAGATAGGAAATAAAACCTAAAAATAAACATATCTGCAGATTGAAATGTCACCATCTTCCAGGAAAATCTAATCT
The DNA here is from genome assembly GCF_003676395.1 of Aethalodelphis obliquidens. NCBI lineage: Eukaryota > Metazoa > Chordata > Mammalia > Artiodactyla > Delphinidae > Aethalodelphis > Aethalodelphis obliquidens. The sequence goes on along the minus strand of NW_020837949.1, from coordinate 78,618,547 downwards.
TACAGAGGATCAGTTATGGAACTTCCTAAATAAAGGAAGAATATATTTGGAATCCATTAATAAAAACCCAGTCAACTATTGAAGGAAAGTTATCAGGTGGGCTTCATCCTATTGAAAGCAAGATTATTTGCCAGAAAAAAAAGGAATTTGTGCAAATACCCAACTGAAAACATATGTGACTCAATAAGTTTATACCCAGCAAGAAAGAGAGGCAATATCAGACATTCTGAAACTTGCAAGGTTTAAGGATACAGACCACCCATCAATTCAAGAAACTACAGCAATAACAACTTCTTAGTAATATATTCATTCAAACAAGGAATGGATCAAACTTCAAAGCACAGATATTACATCACTTGCCTCTTTAAAACCTGCCTAGAAATTTCCAACATATCATTTGAGCCCTTTGTATATTCCACACGTTTTTGGGCTCGTTCACCAGTAGATTGTGTGTGTTTATGTACCTATATATAACGATTTATAAATACATATATTTACACACACACACATGCATGGGTAGAATTGTTTCCAGTTACCTCAATGGTCTGCTATCTAGTTACCACAGCTTAGAATGTGGTCTATCTCCCAATGGTTTCCGTGTTCACTTACCGTGTGAACCTACTCAGATTTCAGGATCTAGGTTACACCTCTCCTGTGAATTCTCCAGCCTTCTAAGGGACAGTATATCATGCCTTCCTTTGTGAAACAGTACCATGTAATAATGTAGGTTAATCACCGCTTTATCTTTTTGGCTCCCTTTCTAGAGTTAAAATATGCTGCTTTTACCTATATTTGTATTCCTAATCCTAGAACCTTTTCCTGGTATATACCTCGTCTTGGCACATAGAAGCAAGTGTCTCAATAAATAGTATTTGAAACACCTTTTTAAAAAAAAGGCAGCAAAAACTCAGAAAAAGTAAATATAATAACATCTAGGAATAAGTAAATGTTGTGATATGTATTATATGTCAGATTATAGACTAGATTTTCTAATTATATATTACATTCAAATAACCAATAAAATTATGCCATCTAAACCCTAAATTATTTATAATGTGGCTATAACATGGCTATTTTAAAAAATTCTATGTGCTAAGCACTACTATAGTCATTTTATATATAATAATCATATGAATGAAGTTTTTCAGAGTTTTGTTTAGTAATATTAAACACAGAAATTATTGCAATAGCAATAGTTTATTGCTATAGTTTATAGCAATAGTTTAACTGGTCCCCTATCTTCCATTTCTCTCAATTTTAACATATTGTTCAAGGCATTATTATAAAAATTGACCAGAGCCAATTTCAAAAATGTAATGTTTTTATTTTTAAAAAAAGCACCCACACCCACCACTATCACCTTCGCTCAGTCTCCCTAATAAAAGTCACAGTCCCTAATCTTCCTTTGCTACCTTGTTCTATGCCTATTTCTATAAGTTCCCACAACTCTATCAGAAACGACCACTTTACTCTTCTCTAAATCTAGCCTCCCCCCTTTTGCTTCTAGTTTATTTTCCATGTTCTCATGCTTCAAGGTACAGTTAGAAGCCATCTCTCCTATGAAAGCCTTAAGAATTAGTAGGTATCACTCCCTCCTCTGATGCCTCACACACTTTAACCATTACACACACGAATGCATTAACTGCATGCCATTTATCTGCATGGGCATTAGACTATGTGTTTAGTTCTTTTAGATATAAAGTTACCACAGTGGCATATGGGTCTAATTATCTGTAGAGGAAATGATTAACTAGATAATTAATTATTGAATTTGAGATCTACTTTAGATTGTAGTCTGATTGCCTCCATTTGCAAAAGAGCATGAGTGACTCTACCATTAACAGTTGCAGAGGCCAGGTTTAAATTCAGGTCTCCTAGCTCTCAGTTCAATCCTCTTTCTAAATAAATCTCTAAAAAATTGTAACTTTAATTTTTTCTCCTTATTTTTGCTGCCTGATAGCTGATGGCAGTAAGTTTAGGGCACAGGCATATAATCAAAAAAAAAAAAGTTGGAAACAATTTACAAAATAACTAATGCATAATGTTAATTTTTACTTCTTGGAAGAATAACAATGAAAGTTTAAATGTCATCATTATATAAATCAACTAAATGTTTCAATGTGGACAAAAATTATTAATACAAACATATATTATAACTGATCACTCATTTCTGTGCCAGATGATTAGTCAGTAAAAATTTAGAATTGAAATGTAGATACTTCTTTTACAATTCAAATCAGTTTAATTTGGTGCTTTAAGTGATGGGCTAGTGATCTAGGATTAAAATTTGTTTCTAGATTCTGTCTTTTGTTTTATTTGTAAGGCTCCTTTACAGGCAGGTTTCCATCATCAATGAGTTCACCAGCAACTGTGCATTAATTGCCTATGAGTGGTAAGCATTGTATCATTAGCAAAGTAAAAAAAGAAGGACGCTTATCTGATTAACATAATTGAAAGTTTGATTTTTCAGGCAGTCTTGGTCATTCCATTTACATACACCACAGCATATGTTTCAGTGTGTTCTTCAAATAACTAGCATTTCCCCACATGACTAAAAGAAAGCAAACTTTTTCTGATACTTACAAATTGAATATTTCATTTCTCCAGTAACAAAACTGTGTAAAATATACACATATGGAGAATTAAATAGTTATAAACCACTTAGTCACCCATTATGTGTTGCATATGCTCACTATAAGAATTTTTTTTAAACTGCTTAAGAATGATTTATTTGAATTGCCTTAATGCTGAGCAAATGACCTTTTATTGAATAAATAAATTGAGTATTTTATCAGTATTTTTCCATTATTTCCATCCCAAAACACATTTATGGGAGCAAAAAAAGTTTTCCTTAATCACTGACAAAAACTGGTATGTCCAAGCGTGAACTTACTAGAGAACATATGTAATTCAGTGTTTGTGGGTGTCCCTTTGTAACTGAGACAAGAATCTATTTAATTCTTAGAGCTGTGAGGGAGAGAGAAGGTCACAAGGAAGTCCAGGAGATGATGTGAATATTCCCAAGGATAAATCAAGTAACCAAATCCAAGAGGCAGCTGTGTGTGGCTGGGGATACGAATTACCTAAACCCCAGATTTGGCTGACAAAGGTGTTTACTGTATGTTTACTGAATGAATGAATAGATGGATTTCCAATTAGGTGGATAAAATGGATATGTTTATCATGTAAAATAGTGCATATGGGTTAGATAACTCATAATTTATCCTGCTGCCCTTACTACTCCTAGTCTCTTCATTCTCTAAACTATATAGTATCTGAGTGCCACAAACAAATGCAATTTAAGTTTGTCAGTTGAAAAATAGAAGTTGTTCACCTGAGATGTTTTTTTAATTGTCATTTCTGGGGGATGTGGGGAGGGAGGGCATTCACTTGGCATGTCCCACCTCTATAACTAGAATGTCCCACCTCTATAACTAGAATTTTGATCATGAAGGCTTCAGGCTTACTTATAAAAGGATTTTGTTTGAATCAGATTTCCCTACAGAGGGGTAGGAGGGAGATGAGAGAGGATGGTGTTGAAAACCAATGAACTCAAAGAGTCTCTAGATGAAACCACACAATGTGTTCTGGGGACATTCTAATCTTAGTGACAATAATATCCTATTTATGATGGAACTCCGCAAGTATTTTTCCCCTAATAATGTATTTAGTTTTGAAGTGAGCACATTTCAGAACTAATTAAGCAATGGAAGTCAGATGCCCTAATGAAATTAGTTCATAACAATTCATTGACATTTTATAATTTTTCTACATACACAAATGAAAAGGGGGTAAATAGGATTATTATATAGATAATTTGGGAAAAATTAAGTTTTCCTATATTCTTCTCTGCCAAAACAATTTTTTTGTAAAGTTATCTGATAGTACTACTTCTAAAATTAATTTTGTATAGAAACAAAATAATTTAAGAATTTTACCTTATACAGAAAATGAGACAAGTTTAAATTATTCTATTCTCTTTTCCAAAAACATTCCACTGTAAATGTATTCCAAGATTGGGTTGTGTTTAGAACTGTTCTGGGATTGAAATTAAATATAATGTGAGCCAGGTTTGGTTTAAGAGCCCAAAGGACAACTAAGTGATTCCCTAGGATGAAGCTAAAAATCCAGCTTGTTTTGTGGAAAATCCTTGCTCTCCCAGGGCCCATTAAATCAAGCACATCTCTGGACTGGACAGGACAGCAGACACTGAAGATTCTCTAGACCAATACAAGACACAGAGACGTTTATCCCCACAAGACAAACATCTAATTCAGAAACAGATTTACTTCTTTTTCAAGAGTAGGCAAAAAAAAAAAAACAAAAAAACAGCTTAAGTTCTTTTTAAACTTTCTTCTATACTTCATCAGGAAATGTGGCTGTTTTCCTCTTAAAAAAACAGCAAAAGAAAAACCAAAACAAAGCACTAATAACAATGTTAGAATGATAAGTAATAAACCTTGTTTAGAGCGAAACATGACCTCCCTTTAATCCCTGCAGGCCACAATACACACTCAAAATTAGACACTCCCATTAGTCTGAATGCAGAGAACAATAGGGGTAAAATTTGCCTTTAGACCTGCAGGGAGAGAAAGTGTGTGTTAGTGCTATTCAGTCCTAATAAAACCCTCGGAGTAGTTCAATGTGAGCAACTAGAGTCCTTTAACATTATCTAAGGTCACTGATATCTTAATACTTTCATTTTCCTGATACTTGTTTATTTTGCATGTAAATAGTTAATAGATTATCTTTGTAGATCATGTCTTTATAACAATATTGTTATCACTAAACTTTGGATTAAATAATAGAAAGTAATTTTATATACTTAAAATTGGAACATGTTTATTTTTTCAAAGACACATACTTTAACTTTCTATTCAAACTAATCAATTGTTATGAAAAGAGCAACTTATGAACTTCCACCTCACAAAACTTGCTTTAGAAGTTGAGGTTATGTATTTGGCTGTGTCCCTAAGCATCAAAGCATTTTTAACAAGATTTCCAAGATTTTAAAAATTTATTTTAATTTTATATTAATGTTGTAAGGGTGTTATTTAAAACAGGCGTTTGTTTCTTATTAAGTTAAATGCCACTACTGATAAAACTCAAAAAGTGGTAGAAACTAGTATAATTACAAAATTGAGAAAGATTTTCTAATTTTTCCCAATATAACTGTTGCTTTACCATTTCTCAGTACTCAATAAGAAGAAATTACTTCTCCTTAAAAAAACCAAGAAATTAGTTTAAAAGTTCATAGTTGAGTTTGTTTGATGAACATAATGACTTCCACCTCATTTAGTAAATCAGAATCTAAAAAATGCTACACTCAGCCCTCTTGATAGGCTCTGGAGTTTATCAGCCCTGCTTTGACACTTCATTAGCTGTCAAGAACCACTAAGTGATATTATGAAAGTCTTGATTCAGGTAGTTGAAAATGCTCTTATTGCAAAAGGAGCAATCAACAGACTTTAAGTCAAAAGAGGATCTATCAGGAAAGGCACATCATCCACATCCCGTACAGTTGGTTATCATCCTTGCAGACATCAAAGAAAGAGAGAGCGTTTGAACTATCAGCAGTTGACTTGTAACATTCAGAAAAAGTACACACATTGATTTAATATACATTACAGCAGAATTATCATTGACCTTAGAACTCTTACCTTATACTCATGTGAGGACAAAATGGGGATTAAAAAAATGCCTATTTTCTTCCCAAAAGAAAGACCATAAGAAATAAAAACGCGCATGTTTTAATCTCTGCTTAAATGGATTCTTATACTTGGCCTTATACTGTTTTTGTGGCCCATCTTTTCTTAAATGTATTTTTTGTTAATTAATTAATTCTATCATGAACTTCCTCTTTAAATACTCTAGTTGAGGTTCAAAATAATACTGTAGTGAAATTTAATTTTAATCATAAAGTCTTTTATTTTCTTTCTACCTTCTACTATATTTCTTATGATTAGTAAACAGAAAACTAAACAGGAAAAGCATGTGGCTATAAAATCTTAAGTATCCCAGACAAAAGTTAGAAAATATTTTCTGTGATGTTTACTTGACATTATCTATATATTAAGAACTGTTGATCCTGTCTCTTTGCCTAATGAAAGCAAACATACATGTAGATGAATGAATGAATGAATGATGCTATACAGGTATATTTCTATAAAACAAGATTCTTCTGATGCTTCATGGAATAAAGGATTCCATGAGAAAACGAGTTTGAGAGAATACTACATATATCATTATATTATACTGCAAATTAAGACACTGAAGACTTTTGGAGGTAAGGAAATTTGCTTAAGGAAACTATTAAACCCAATGTTTACCTATCTTGTATGACACTGAGTCTCTTTTTCCTTTTAACACAAAAGCATTCTTTTTCAAGGAATATTCAGGGAGATGCTATCATATTAATGGCAGAAATTGATTATTAAAAATATAACATGAATAAATAATGCGATGTTAAAATATCTGGGAAAAAGTTTGGTGGGAATTTTCTTGAAATCACAGACATTATTTACCTAGGCTAAGTATTCTGAAAACTGAGTACAGACCAATTCCTTTCTTTGTGCACTAGTGTTGTCTTCAATTCCTTTAATTATTGGAGGGTAACAGTATTGTAATAACAATACCCCATGTTTTCGGTAGATTCCTTAGTATAATTTTAACTTGTAAAAAAATATACATTTCCAAATTTTAAAAAAAGGATCTATTTAATTAGAACACTGAGAAAGGCCATAAAATTAGTGAAACACATACTTAACAAATATTTAATATCGAATTCAGCCAAAACTGATTAATAGCCATTGTCTGAACAAAAAATTTGGATGATTTCCCAGAATTTAAATCATACGTCTAGAATTGAAAAATAAAACAAAGTCACTTTGTTTCAGGAGACCATTTTTTTGTTTTTGCTTCTTGGTTTTAAAATATATCTATACCTGTACATTTCAGCCAACTCATTTTTTTGTAAAATGGTACATTTTGTAAAAACATTGTATGTATTGTAATATATATCAGGCACATATATATATGTCAATTCTCTGATATATATAATCGGCCTTAGAGCAAGAAAGGCGTCCATATGTCGTGGTGGGGGGGTGGGGAGCCTTCCTGGGGGTGGCTCAGTGGGTGAGGGTAGCTGCTCTCGTGTATTCAGGCCAGCTGGGTCCTCACGGCCATCCACAGAGCTGTAGCCACAGGCCGGCGTGTAGCCATTAGCTGACATCTCTGTCTTGTGATGCTTTTCTGTGTGAGCAGAATCTGAGGTGGGGCCTTGACCAGGCATTTAGATGAGTGATGACAAATTCTGGGCACATATGTAGCCATTCCTCCCTCCTGCACCCACGGCAGACACAGCTAATTGATCACTGCATTCAGGATCCTCCTGCCAGGCAGGCCTTTCTGAAGGATGAGCATCATCCCTTCCAGCCAGGTAGGGAAGTGAGCCTCGTGGGCAGCATGAGCTGATAGCCAAGCCCCTAAGCTAAGAGGACAGTGCCCGCTCTCAAAGAAAGGCAGGGGTCCGGTCAGGCCTAAAACTCACATTTGGGTGATACTTCCTGCCTAGCTCCTGCTCTCGGCCTCTTCAGACACAGACCAAATTCTGGGACCCGTAATCATAACTATTCGGGTGCTAGCTGGCTTCCTTGAAATGCCCTTTAAATAGAGCGTTGCTCCTGGCACGAGAAGGATCTGCTGTACAAAACCCCCAGTGAGGCTTGCGCAGGGCGAAGCTTCCAAATCCCTAAGCACTTTGTCAGCACCTACTGTATGCCCAACCTGGCATCTCCACAGCCGGGCCCCAGGGCAACCTACCCGTTTCCCTTCCGCGCATCCTGTGCAGTGGCTTTGCCGGTCCTGTGAGTCAGGGATCTCCACCAGGCCAGGCCCTGGAGCCATGGGTACAGCATGACGGCGCATGGAGCCTCACCTGGGTCCAGCTGCAGAGGCTGAATTATCGACCAGTAAATGGTCTGGGGCTCTCTGCGTCCTCTCGTCCCCAGAAAGAGACCGACGCCAGTACAGAGACGAACCTACTCTTTTCCCCACACCACAATCCGTCCGCCTATGCCCACAGCTGTGCCAGTTTAACAGAAACGAAGGCAGATGCCACAGAAGCAATACCGCGGAACCTGCCGCAGCCAGACAGGGCCAAGATGGCGACAGTCAGCCGCCCTGAACCGGTTCCAGTCTGACCACGAGGGCCGCGCCTGCGCAGACGAGACCCAAAGGATTAGAAAGTTTCCTTTGCTTCCTTACCACCCTGAGACCTCCGCTCAAATGGGGGGGGGCTGCACTTTGCTAGGCACAATTAGTGCCTGCCATGTGCAAAGGACTGCACATGCTCCAGCTATTTCTGTAAGTCTCCACCACCTTCCGCAATTCTGATGGCATACCCTCCCCTTAAAAGTTTCCCACCTCCATCCCCTTCGTGGAAGGGGTCTTTCTCCCTTCCCATACCTTGATCAATAAAATTTCTGCTCTGCCGAACCTGGTCTCCTTCAATTGGCGTGAGTGGCACCAGGCAAGGAAAGGAGCCAGCTGGCGTCCACCCAGTCCCGGGGGGTTGGTGTACGGTCAGCCACTCATGATGACTGTTCTTTTGCTCTTTGTACATCCACTCTGGACCAGTCCCTGCTTCATCTGCACCCTACTCACATGAACGTGCCTGCCCCATGCCCTTTAGGCCAGAACAGCTCCACCTGCTAGTTTATTAAAGGGAAACATCTGCGCTTGTGATGCTCGTTAACCTGAGGGGCTGTGAGGGGCGTGCCCCAGCTCCTGGTTTCCCTGGTAACTGATGAGACAACCTGATGTCAATTCCCTCTGTAAATGGTAGCCTCCTCCCGCTGGTAGAGAAGACTGCAGACATGTCCTGCCTGCCCTCTGCTGTAAATGGTGGAGTGTCCCTCCAGAACTTCTTTTGCTTAAGATTCCCCTGTCCAATAAATTGATGTCTCTGTCACTGTCTCTAGGTTTCTTCTTCGGTCTGGAGGCTGGGCAACTACAGGCTTGCAGGCCTGTGGGGTGCGGCCCAGCAGTCGGTAACTATCTTCGCTATAGGAAACACAACTTATAAGGATCTGAAACTAGGGGGGAGGAGTAATGTTTTTGTTTTTAAACATTATTTTTTGTTAAAATGATAATATATCCCTGTAAATATATTAAAACAATAAGACTTGTATTTAAAAAAGGAGGGGTAGGGTGAGTGTGGGTGGGGTGTGCTGAGATTCAGAGAATGGTAGAATCAAGCCCAACTCCCCTACTCCCATAGTTGGGAAGACACTTCTCAGTGGAAGTCAAATATGATCTTGGGGGATCTCTGAAGTTCTACAGAGCTGGCAGGGGAAAAAAACCTACACTTTTTTAAAACTAAGTGGACATAATAATAGAAAATGTTTATTCACCTAATAAGAGGGATTCAAAATACTCAAAGCAAAAATTGACAGAACTACACAAATATTTTTATATTCAGAGATATCAACAATCCTTTTCAAATAATTGATAGAATATATATATATATCAGCAACGATACAGAAAACTTAAATGACATTGTCAACCACTTTGACCTAGCTGACATTTGTAGAACCCTCCACCAAACAAGAATACAATATACATTCATTTCAAGTAAACATGAAACACAAGATAGCCCCCATCCTGGGCCATAAATCATGTCTCAATAAATGTAAATAATTCAAGTCATAAAGTATATACTCTGACTGAAATGTATTTTTTTCTGTTATTGATTTATTTCAAGGAAAATTATACTTTCGTGCTGAAGCAGCAAATCTGAAAGGCTTGAGTCCAAATATCCACCTCTCTTGGAGAGTTGTGGAATCCTTAAAATGACAGTAGCTAGTTTAATTCCACTTGTGTGTAAGACATTACATTTTACTAAAGCAGCTGTTTTTCATGGAATATGTCCAGGTTTTCTCCTCAGGATATAAACCAGTGACCTCATACTTCCAACTCAAGACCTATCTATCAACACGCTTTCCCATGCAACATTTTCCTTCTGCAGGATTCTTCCTATGGTTGGATCAGCATATCCAAGGCTACAAAAAATAGTGTCTCTCTTAATTAGACTCAAATGTTCTCAATTCCCATTAGATTTTCATAGCCTTTTTTTTTTTTTAAGTTACTCCAAAGTTTCTGGGAGAATCTGAATATATTTTAGCTTCATCAACTCTATGCCTTCCCAGTCCAGAACTTCTACATTTTATGAAGTTGGTGTACTTTGGGCAGGTGTGCCTTGTTCTTCCCAAACAACTTGACAAAAACACTGGACCTCAAGTAGGCCATCTTTTTCACTTTGGGAATTTCTCTAAGGTAGGGGACTAGAAATTGTGTCAACTTGTATCAAATACTGCCTTGAGGGGTTACCAAATACAGTCTTCTTGGCTTCATTATTGTTTTGTCTTTACACGCATTTGGTTATTTTAATTATGTGGGAGAGAATGAGGAAAGTCAAAATCAAAATGTTTTAAATATATTTCTCCTCTAACTTATCCAGTAAAACAGCTTTTAAAGCATGAGACAACCTGATGTCAATTCCCTCTGTAAATGGTAGCCTCCTCCCGCTGGTAGAGAAGACTGCAGACATGTCCTGCCTGCCTATTTGCTGATGAGTTACATTAATAACATTGTTCTTATATTTAAGCAACATAATATCATATTATTTTCAAATATATCTAGATTAACTGTACAGTTAAGGAAGATTCAGAAAGCTTAGGTTTTGTTCTGAATACCATATTTAATGCTACAGCTGATTTATGATGGAACTTACGCCTAGCCAAAATTTGTTCTATGTCTTTCTTTGTCCCTGTTAGACCACATTAAAATACCTGCCCCTAAATATTCCTCAGGCAAACTTAAGAAAAATAATGATGTAATGTCTGAATATCTTTAAGCCCTTTGCTTTCTGAAGACATTACGATTCCAAATTTTTTAAGATTTTTATACAATTTTCCCAGGTGGAATTTTGTAAATTATAACTAAAACTTTTTATTGTGTTTTCTCTTCTCATTTTTTGGTATCATCCTCTGGAATCAAAGGTTACCAATACTAACATGATGCACCAGGAAGAAAAAAGAAATGATGAGGTTTATACTCTCTGACTTCCTAGAGTGATGAAAATATGCCATTTTTGCTCATGCTAGGACAACTACTTAGTTATTTGGACTTAGTTCCTGCTTGAAGTCTCCACCTGTGAGCCTTGTAGCAGAAAACTAGTCTTTCCAAAACTTTCCTCATGACAGGTAATCATAAACACCTGAAAATGTGACACAATAAAATGCTATTGGGAGAACTATAACAGCATTCATTCTTGGTCATTCTGTGACTTGAAAGTACCTTCAAAATAATCTATTAGAAAAAAAAGATTCAGTTTAATGTTGCATAATTGAGTGAGCCACAGAAAAAGATAGTTTTATCACTTCACTTAGTATTTATTGCCTGGATTGTCTGTGAAGGAATTATTTGTAAAATACACATTCCATTTCTATGTATGTGGCATGTTTCTGTGGGAAAGTCCGTATGTATATAAGTCTGTATACAGTGAAGATACACATGTCAAAAAGACATGAAATGTATGTGGGAATATTATGTTTTTCACCAGCTGTGTATTCTATCCATAGGATTTTTCCCCTATATATTTATTTGAATGGAAGTCCTAGTCCCCCGTCCTGACTCATAAAATGTTAATCCTTGAAGAATGTCTCTATTTCTTTTGTTAAAGGAACTCTGTATAACATTATCAAGCCCAAATCTTTACCGTAACTAAACTTTCCACGAAACGGTGGATAGGCAGACTTGAAATGTCTATTATGCATGCCAGCACTGATTTAAAATACTTGTATGGAATGCTTTGTTTTTTCTTTAAATTTCTGACAAATTAGCAATCAGCAGTGTAATTTTCAAGATTAGTACATTTTGAGCAAGTGACTGAATGCTCTATCAATTGCAACACTACCTGGAACATATGAATGGACAAAAATGTACTCTTTTGAATGGTATTAGAAGGGATGCTGATCATTAACATTCCTTTGAGTATTAAAATCTTCTATTTTGCCTTCACACTGGTACCTCTAATTCTCCAAAATCCTTATAACATTATTTTACAATATAGATGTTTATGTGCAAAAATGCAGGTATAACTATTAGCTATCAGTTGTTTTCCAAATATCTACATCTGTCGAAATAACATACTTCATTATTAAAAGACGACTAACATCTGTAGGGATCTCAAAAGTCTTGTGTTTAGGGCCTGTTGAATGCTATTTAAGAATTCACATAAAAGGTTTCATTGATAACCACACACTGACTAATATCTAACAAGGTTAAGGGGATTGCAGAGTGCAGATGTGCTAGGAAAAAGTTAAAAGGTGGGTTTTGAATGCTTACCTACTTTAATGAAGTGTGTGTGTGTGTGAGTGTGAAAATAGCACTAGCAGTCCTTTCTGAGGATCTAGGGCTTCTAGCTAGTTCCAGCAATTTTAATATTGTGACTAAGATATCTTTGAGATTTTAACTACTAGGGAAATTGATAGCAACTGACAGAATAAAAATACCTAGAAACAAATGACAATGAAAACACAACGGCCCAAAACCTATGGGCCACAGCAGAAGCAGTTCTAAGAGGGAAGTTTATAGCAATGCAATCCTACCTTAAGAAAAAAGAAACATCTCAAATAAACAACCTAACCTTACACCTAAAGCAATTAGAGAAAGAAGAACAAAAAAACCCCAAAGTTAGCAGAAGGAAAGAAATCATAAAGATCAGATCAGAAATAAATGAAAAAGAAATGAAGGAAATGATAGCAAAGATCAATCAAACTAAAAGCTGGTTCTTTGAGAAGATAAACAAAATTGATAAACCATTAGCCAGACTCATCAAGAAAAAAGGGAGAAGACTCAAATCAATAGAATTAGAAATGAAAAAGGAGAAGTAACAACTGACACTGCAGAAATACAAAGGATCATGACAGATTACTGCAAGCAACTCTATGCCAATAAAATGGATAACCTGGAATAAATGGACAAATTCTTAGAAATGCACAACCTTCCGAGACTGAACCAGGAAGAAATAGAAAATATGAACAGACCAATCACAAGCACTGAAATTGAAACTGTGATTAAAAATTTTCCAACAAACAAAAGCCCAGGACCAGATGACTTCAGAGGTGAATTCTATCAAACATTTAGAGAAGAGCTAACACCTATCCTTCTCAAACTCTTCCAAAATATAGCAGAGGGAGGAACACTCCCAAACTCATTCTCCAAGGCCACCATCACTCTGATACCAAAACCAGACAAAGATGTCACAAAGAAAGAAAACTACAGGCCAATATCACTGATGAACACAGGTGCAAAAATCCTCAACAAAATACTAGCAAACAGAATCCAACAGCACATTAAAAGGATCATACACTATGATCAAGTGGGGTTTATCTCAGGAATGCAAGGGTTCTTCAATGTATGCAAATCAATCAACGTAATACACCATATTAACAAATTGAAGGAGAAAAAACATGATCATCTCAATAGATGCAGAGAAAGCTTCTGACAAAATTCAATACCCATTTATGATAAAAACCCTCCAGAAAGTAGGCATACAGGGAACTTTCCTCATGATTATATAGGCCATATATGACAAACCCACAGCCAACATTGTCCTCAATGGTGAAAAACTGAAACCATTTTCACTAACATCAGGAACGAGACAAGCTTGCCCACCCTCACCACTATTATTCAACAGAGTTTTGGAAGTATTCCCCACAGTAAGGAGAGAATAAAAAGAAATAAAAGGAAACCAAATTGGAAAAGAAGAATTAAAGCTGTCACTGTTTGCAGATGACATGATACTATACATAGAGAATCCTAAAGATGCTACCAGAAAACTACTAGAGCTAATCAATGAATTTGGTAAAGTAGCAGGATACAAAATTAATGCACAGAAATCTCTTGCATTCCTATACACTAATGATGAAAAATCTGAAAGTGAAATTAAGAAAACACTCTCATTTACTACTGCAACAAAAAGAATAAAATATCTAGGAATAAACCTACCTAAGGAGACAAAAGACCTGTATGCAGAAAATTATAAGACACTGATGAAAGAAATTAAAGATGATACAAACACATGGAGAGATATACCATGTTCTTGGATTGGAAGAATCAACATTGTGAAAATGACTCTACTACCCAAAGCAGTCTACAGATTCAATGCAATGCCTATCAAACTACCACTGGCATTTTTCACAGAACTAGAACAAAAAATTTCACAATTTGTATGGAAACACAAAAGACCCTGAATAGCCAAAGCAATCCTGAGAACGAAAAACGGAGCTGGAGGAATCAGGCTCCCTTACTTCAAACTAGACTACAAAGCTACAGTAATCAAGACAGTATGGTACTGGCACAAAAACAGAAATATAGATCAATGGAAGAGGATAGAAAGCCCAGAGATAAACCCACACACATATGGTCACCTTATCTTTGATAAAGGAGGCAAGAATATACAGCGGAGAAAAGACAGCCTCTTCAATAAGTGGTGCTGGGAAAACTGGACAGCTACATGTAAAAGAATGAAATTAGAACACTCCCGAACACCATACACAAAAATAAACTCAAATGGATTAAAGACCTAAATGTAAGGCCAGACACCATCAAACTCTTAGAGGAAAACATAGGCAAAACACTCTATGACATAAATCACAGCAAGATCCTTTTTGACCCACCTCCTAGAGAAATGGAAATAAAAACAAAAATAAACAAATGGGACCTAATGAAACTTAAAAGCTTTTGTACAGCAAAGGAAACCATAAACAAGATGAAAAGACCACCCTCAGAATGGGAGAAAACATTTGCAAATGAAGCAACGGACAAAGGATTAATCTCCAAAACATACAAGCAACTCATGCAGCTCATTATCAAAAAAACAAACAACCCAATCCAAAAATGGGCAGAAGACCTAAATAGACATTTCTCCAAAGAAGATATACAGATTGTCAACAAACACATGAAAGAATGCTCAACATCATTAATCATTAGAGAAATGCAAATCAAAGCTACAATGAGATATCATCTCACACCGGTCAGAATGGCCATCATCAAAAAAATCTACAAACAATAAATGCTGGAGAGGGTGTGGAGAAAAGGGAACGCTCTTGCACTGTTGGTGTGAATGTAAATTGATACAGCCACTATGGAGAACAGTATAGAGGTTCCTTAAAAAACTACAAATAGAACTACCATATGACCCAGCAATCCCACTACTGGGCATATACCCTGAAAAAACCGTAATTCAGAAAGAGTCATGTACCAAAATGTTCATTGCAGCTCTATTTACAATAGCCAGGACATGGAAGCAACCTAAGTGTCCATCGACAGATGAATGGATAAAGAAGATGTGGCACATATATACAATGGAATATTACTCAGCCATAAAAAGAAACAAAATTGAGTTATTCGTAGTTTGGTGGATGGACCTAGAGTCTGTCATACAGAGTGAAGTAAGCCAGAAAGAGAAAGACAAATACCATATGCTAACACATATATATGGAATCCAGAAAAACCAAAAACCAAAAAAATGGTCAGAAGAACCTAGGGGCAAGATGGGAATAAAGAGGCAGACCTAGTAGAAAATGGACTTGAGGATGTGGGGAGGGGGCAGGGTAAGCTGGGACAAAGTGAGAGAGTGGCATGGACATATATACACTACCAAATGTAAAATAGACAGCTAATGAGAAGCAGCCGCATAGCATAGGGAGATCAGCTCAGTGCTTTGTGACCGCCTGGAGGGGTGGGATAGGGAGGGTGGGAGGGAGGGAGACGCAAGAGGGAAGAGATATGGGAACATACGTATATGTATAACTGATTCACTTTGTTATAAAGCAGAAACTAACAAACCATTGTAAAGCAATTATACTCCAATAAAGATGTTAAAAAAAATGAAATAAAATAAAGATGGCTTCACTCAAAAAACAAAGAAATTGACAGAATATTATGAAACACAGTTTTTCTCGATTTGCTATCCAAATCGAGAAAGTCACAGTCAATTCCCCCCTTAAATACATCTCAAACAACCACACACCTTTCAACGGCCACCACTACCAACCTAGTTGAAGTACTCTTCTCTCTTACCTCGATTAATACAACAGAATTCCAAATAAGTTTGACTCCACTCTTCAATGCATTGATCACAGAATAATCAATGGAGGATCCTCTTAAAATTTGGACCATATCATGGAACTCCTTTGCTCAAGTCCTTGCCATGTTAGGCCCAATATCTTATTAACTCCTCCCTCCCTTGTCACACTTAGAACTATAGGGCTCTTTTGCCTGAGGTCTTTAGCAGATGTTATAACTTTGGTCTGGAATATTCTAATCCCTCCTTCCCCTTCTACCTGGCTAACCTGAATTTTACATTTCAATTTAAATGTCTTCCCTGATGTGAGAATCTATGATAGGTCTCACTATTAAATTTTTCATAATATTCTTTTTGCCTCATAGCATTTGTCATAGGGTGAAAGTCTATATGTTTACTTTTGCCATATTTTAGTTTACTATCTCTCTCACCAACTAGACAGTAAGTGTCATTTGGGCAGCACCATATATGTTTGTGCCTCCTTGCAACTCTTTTATGTAACACAGTGCATGTAGCACAGAGTAGGTGCTCAAAAAATATTGACTGAATAAATTATGAATAAAAAATTATATACAATTTCATCGTTAGTAGTTATTCCATTGATCATTGCGTATTGTTGTGATGCCCTGAATTTTACCTGTTTTTCTACAATTTTTAACATTATGGTCTCTATAGAATATAGTAACTCTACAAGATCACAGTAAGGTAGAAAATTATACATATTAGTTTCTGTAGATGACAAGTGATTCCAAAATTTGTGTAACAAGTCAGTTCAATCTCAAACTAAATTTTATGGACTAATTTTTAAAGCTTGCCTCTGTAAGAGTTTGCAATTTTAAAAACAAGCTTCATTTGACTTGCCGGACCTGGTAAGCCATGACCTTTTGCATTATAAATAACTTAAAATGTTTTGAGTTTTCATTTTTTCTTTTTTTCTTCAAAGAAAGGGACTGTATCTTTTGCCTGCCTTCCCCTCTTTACAGAAACCCATTAGGATAATCTGTCAGTGAGCATAGTAAACAGCAACTTCACGTTGTTTACCAAGGTCTTAAAGGTACAATATTCATAAATTTTAATTTATATTTTAGTGCTTGATACAGTTATGAAAGTAATGAAGGATTGTTTCTACACCCACTGAAGTAGTAAATCCATCCGAAACTGCTACACCCTACGCTAGGAGCAAATTAAAAAAAAAAAAAAAAAAAAGTCTTTTGCAGTACATTTGTTATTTTACACTAATTTAAAAGAAATAGGGTGATGTGTTTTGGAAGCACTCATCTTTACAAATGTATTCTTCCCTAGCAAATATTACACGCAGATCCTGTTAAATAGTAAAACATTAGATGCAAAACTCCTACATGAAGCTCTATCACTCTACCTTTGCTATATTTCCCAGGGAGTTGACATAGTAATAGTGGGGGAAATA
The DNA here is from genome assembly GCF_003676395.1 of Aethalodelphis obliquidens. NCBI lineage: Eukaryota > Metazoa > Chordata > Mammalia > Artiodactyla > Delphinidae > Aethalodelphis > Aethalodelphis obliquidens. Next base: position 78,600,968 of record NW_020837949.1, on the reverse strand, counting down.
AAATTAGAACACCACACCTCTTCACACCGGTTAGAGAAAAGCATTCCAACATTAAGGCAATTTGCAGTTTGAGAAGTGTGTTACCTAGTGATACTGTAACTCAATCACAGAATACACTGTCAAAAATATTGTTAGGCTCTTTTAGCTCTTGATGTAATCTAAGCATTAATGCTTCTAGTAATTTGAGGGCTGGGAAGACCCAATTTTACCATTAGCTGTAGATAATGACTTTCGTGCAAGCTGGGTGTGGACAATTGTGTCCTAATGGGTTTAATATTGTGACTTTCATAATTTGGACATTTTGCTGTTCGAAAGCCAGGAAAGAAACACTGCAGCCATAAGAACAAGAGTCCCACAATGGAAAGCATCAATTTTCACACATTAAAGTATACAAATAAGCATAAAAATCTTAAGTTGATCCTCAAAATATGATTGATTTATTATGCAATTTTATTCTGAAATAATTTATGGCTTTTTAAAACCTCAGGAGACAGCTATGGGGTCTTAATAAAATAAAATAAAATCGGAGGTACTCTGTACTTAGATTAAAATATATTCTTAAGGAGTAGAGTGATCTCATTTATTCTCACTGACAGAATTGCACCTAATATTGGTACTGAAATATTTTTAACCATGGACCATATTGAGGGGTAGAAAAATTAATATTTATTTAGTAATATCCTGTGTTAGGTGCTCTTTCACACTCCTTATATACATTATCCTTACAATAAATTCATGAGGTAGGCAGTGTTATTTCAGATTTACAGATGAGAACACTAATGTTCAAAGAAATAAAGAAAGGAGGCTAAGACCTCAGTGTCAAGGCTGTCTGAATTTAAAGTCCTCACAGGCCCCTTATCACAACTGTTCTTTCTGCTTACTTCAACAGAATTATCTACCAGAAATAGGACAAAAGATTGCTCTTTGGCAACCTTCTGAGTAGAAGAAGAGAATGCTTTTCATTAAAGTATTTTTTAATTCAATCCAGAAATTAAAATGTGAACACACGATCTTTGCACTACAAACGTGGCTTACAGCACAAATCATACCAAGCACGCTCATGGGACACTAAGAGTCCCAACTGTACCACACTAGGAAAACCAGTCATTGAAGGTTTTTACTGAACTATAAAAGTAGCTGGCAAGCCCATGAAATAGGTTTAAAGTGATGTGTGAAATGATTTCACTGTATCGTGTATATCTCTCCCTGCTTCGGAGGTTGTAGAAATACCTTGATTTATGGAGAGAACTGCTAGATCTCTATAGTCTAATTTTGGAACTGGTGCAGAGCAGATGCAGGACAGGCAGGCTCATTCACATGTGAAATACTTTTGCATATTGACTTTACTTAAGGTCAAAGCCAAATAGATATTTAACATGTTGACAAGCCAATTGTCAAAAAAGAGAATATGAATAGTATATTCTTTTTTAAATGCCCTAGAAGAATTAATATTTAAATTCATTTAAGGCTACTAATGTTTCATTTTCTAGCACATTCATATAAGCTTATCATTAAAAATAGCAACAATATACCCCAAAACTGCTTTGCTCAGTACTCATTTTAATCCTGACCCTAATTCAGGTCCTGAGAGTTTAGCCTGCTTAAGTATACAGCATTTAACATATGGTCTTATTGGATTTACTCTGAATAAAATGTTTATATTTTGAGTTTCATATTACTGACAGAACAAGAACATTCAGCTTCATGTCATGCATACTGGATACTATAAATATAATATTTTAATAATTGATTTCTGTAGTAGTGTGCAGAAGCTCCTGTATACATGCAGTTTTCTCCAAAATGTCATTTCTTAAGTTCATTTTTCTCTAATAAGAAAGAGTCACTATAGGAAGAGTGAGATGCTGTTACTATGTGTGAGTGGCTAGTAGTATTAGTGCCATATGTATACTCTAGTAGGGTTTTACAAATGTAGATGTGAGGAGGGCAGGAAAGCATGGGGGAAGTGAAGCAGAGCACCCCACTGGAGCCAAACATGAGATCCAGACTTGGCTACATTTCAGGAATTGGAGTTGGGGACCCCTCATATGTTTTAGGACCTGGGAAGAGGCAGACAGGAGAGAGAAACTTCATAACAAATCTCAGGGATAAAAACTGAATATGATTCTAAGTGCGGTAAGTGGTCTTCAAATTGTCTTTTGGCCCATATTCTTCTGGACTGGAATTGGTTTTTTAGAAAAAGAGAGCTTTAAGGAAAATTTGAGAGATGTGTTTCATTTTAAATGTTTTTCAAAATCCAGGTAGAAGCTTTACTCCTTCTATAGCAGAATGTTAGATTGGGAGGGAACAATTACTCTCAATTTACCTACAAACAACCAAAGAGCTTCGGCACCTCAAGGTCTTAGAGATAATCCCTTGCTAAGGAGTTAAAAAAAAAAAAGTTCTCAGTACTGGGTGGCTTAGCAAAGTTGTAGCTATGTCTACCCACTGCCACAAGAACCAAGGAGAATAGAGCTGCACAGCTAAGTAATAGCATTTCCTGGCTGATAGCTCAAGCTAGCTGGATTAGATTTGTTACTGAAATGAAGGGAGACAGACTCGGAATTCCTATTAATACTTAGGGAGAGAGCTGCTACGCGGAGGCTGAGATCTTGCATTAGAAATTATGTACCAAAGTAAAAACTACCAGTGATTAATTAATGTAATTGCTTGGTGAGTCCTTTAGAAATTCAGATTCTGAGTACTTGGCAAGACGAGGACCATTAACCTTTATTTTATAGGTAAGCAAAGAGAGGCTATTAATGATAAAGTAGCTTGTCAAAAACCACACAAGTTGTCGGAAGGGTGTTTTAACCCAAAGTTGTTGATTCCAAAATCCAAGCTCTGCTGTATTTATATGCTTTGTATAGAATTGTGTTAAATCCTATAAATTATATGTAGAGGTATAAACTTACGACTTCAGGGGCTTCCCTGGTGGCGCAGTGGTTGAGAATCTGCCTGCTAATGCAGGGGACACGGGTTCGAGCCCTGGTCTGGGAGGATCCCACATGCTGCGGAGCGACTAGGCCCGTGAGCCACAACTACTGAGCCTGCGCGTCTGGAGCCTGTGCTCCACAAGAGAGGCCGTGATAGTGAGAGGCCCGCGCACCGCGATGAAGAGTGGCCCCCGCTTGCCACAACTAGAGAAAGCCCTCACACAGAAACGAAGACCCAACACAGCAAAAATAAATAAATTAATTAATAAACTCCTACCCCAACAAAAAAACAAAAAAACAAAACAAAAACTTACGACTTCAAGTTATGCATATGTGTATGTTATATATGTTATACATATATATGTATGTGTATACATATGTGTACTATGTTATACACATACATCTTTTAAAGCACACTTAAAGAAGAGATACAATGATGTGTCAATTTGTGTCATTTTTATATAGACCAGGTAGTCTCATATTAGCACAATCAGTCCTAGCAATGACCCTATTTGGTCGATTCTATTATTATGAGAACATGTGTGTGTATATATATATATATATATATATATATATATGTATACATACACCAATGGGCAAAAAAACACTAACTGTCCTTATTTTATATGAGCATTTTTTGATTAGCCTTATAATTTTCAGGGAAAGAAAAGTTAAAATGATGAACATTGGTGACTCCAAATTCAGCTTAAATAATGTTGAAGAGCCTGATATCAGAGATGCATGGAAATACTTCAAACAAAGTATTTTCATAAAATGAGACTGGAAAACAGCATCATCCCTCAATTAATATAGTTTTATATGTAATTTTAAATAAGTGACACTCAGTTAATAAAATTAATTGTGTAAGTATATATTTTTCTATATCCCTAAATTTTATAAATTCCTGTTGACCAATATTTGAGAGAAACTTTATCTGTAAATTTTAAGTATCTATTTGTTTGATCACCTTCTAATTGAATCATCTTTTCCAATGGCCTATATGCTTTTCAAAAAAATTATTTTATATGGAAAAATGGCAATTAATTTCATATAATGCTATTTTAACAGAGATGTTAAATCAATGTTAAAACATCAATCAAACAGATGTTAAGCCCCTGCACCGTCTTTATACCTTGAAACAATAAATCAAGAAAATAGTTCTTAACTCTTAACACATTCCTTGTTCCCATGGCTTTAGGCCCAGGTGACAGAATCTTCATTTTAATATATTTTAAATATATATTCATATAAAGACCCTCCAGTGTAGTCTATATTTGTAGTAAACATGAGTATATGTGATATGTGATTATATAAAATATGGAAGATGAAAAGTGTTAGGACAACAAGGATAAGATGGGTAGTAGCGGGCTTCCCTGGTGGTGCAGTGGTTGAGAGTCTGCCTGCCGATGCAGGGGACACGGGTTTGTGCCCCGGTCCGGGAGGATCCCACATGCCGTGAAGCAGCTGGGCCTGTGAGCCATGGCTGCTGAGCCTGCGTGTCCGGAGCCTGTGCTCCACAACGGGAGAGGCCACAACAGTGAGAGGTCCGCGTACCGCAAAAAAAAAAAAAAAAAAAAGATGGGTAGTAGCAATGTTAAGAATGGACAATATATTCTGTGAACTTTTTTGGACTATTTTATTACTGTATTCCTAGTGCCTAGAACAGTGCCTATCATGTAGTAGGTACCCCACAATTTTTTGCTGAGTGAACAAATACTGCAAAAGCAATTCGGATTTCCTGGATCATGGGAGTGATTGACAGAACAAAATGATGTGATAATGAAAAGGCAGGCAGATTTGAAAACATAATGCATCTTGTAAGACATGGTAAGAAATAAAGAATTTATCTGGATGATGAAGGGGAATCATCAAAGAGGAAAAAAAAAAATAGAAGGGGAAGAGACCCAATCAGGATTAAACTGTGGAAAGGCCATAGGAAGCACATGTAGTCCTCAAGCTACCTACGGGACATGTGGTTGGGTGTCCAGGTGGCACTCAAATTTGGATTTAAATCATTAAAACTGTGTTCACCACACCCAAAGCCTCCCTTTGAATAACAGGAACAGTAGTTTGCTGTCATGCTTTATATCATGCAGCCACAATTTAATGGATTAGAGATCTCTGCCTGCGCCAAAGTCTGTACTTGATATGCCTCTGACATGCCTGGCACGCTAACTCTTTTCAGTAGGAACATTTTGTTATCGAATCCTGAAAGAAAAGATTAAATGTACTCTCTTTGGGAGTTTGAATACCAGAGACACAGAGAACTGAGTATGGCAAACACCCAGACACATAGAGAGAAGGTTGTAAGAAGAACTCATGACAATAAAAGTCATGAAACAGCAAAACTATGAGGTGGAGAGTAGAGAAGAATCTGTAAGCGGTATTAATAGAACAAGACAGAGAGAAATGACAATCATCTGGTGCAGATTTTTCTGTCATTTAGTTTGAGAATTGCCAATGTCTTCATTTCAAGCTTAACATCACTCCAAGAAGGTAAAAATAAAAGTTACCATAATATCCCTTCTCAAATACAAGTGGAAGAAGCAAATAAAAATATAGTCCTTGAAAAAGAACTATACACATTGAGATTATTTGTTGAAATGGCTTAATTTTGCATCGCAGTGATGATTGCAATGTTTTGAAGCTGAATGAAATAGAGAAGTGGGCCATAGGCTAAACCAACAACTAGTGGTTGTAAGTTATTAGGGGAAATAGGTCACAGAGTTCAGTCGTATTTATTTGACTACATTTACTATTTTCACTCCTGTAGATTATACGATCATATCTCACTCAATCAGTAAGGGGTTACTTAATAACAAAGTCACCATGGTTTAAGGTCACAGATAATTCATATGTAAGTGGAATAAAATTCTGGAATTCCACGTTCCAGGCTAATACTCAATTAGAAAACATTGCTTTTGAAAAAGGACAATGAAGAATAAACCAAGAGGTAGTAAGAGAAAATATCTGTCTCCTGGGTTGTTTTTTCCTCCATTCGAATGACTTTTACTAGAATCAAATTAAGTTAATGTGCATATTCCCTCCTTTTACTCGTTCAGTGTATGGTGTATTTACAAACTCTCCTGTTCTGTTTGCAGCCCACATGCTGACACAGCAATCTATGCTCTCTTTTGTTTTCACTTCTAACACTTACAAAACAGCTAAGCTTCTGTAGTATCATTAATAAAGATAACAACAATATTACAAATATACATGTGTATTAAAAGGAAAGAAGAGACTTTCTACAAACAACTGACAGAAGAAATACACATATGCTGAAGCAAATAATAGTATCACATTGTGGTAAACAAAGAGGGAAATGAAAGATGGATATCAAGTTATGGAAATCATATCCTTTATTAAATTAACTTATATTTCATAAGCAAATTAGATGATTTACAAAATGGATTTTATTTCAGAACATGACGAGAACCAATTAAAATACCTAACATAACACCTACTAATTCACAAAATATATGAGCCTTTCTGCCACTTGAGTTAATCTTTTAATATACATTTTAAAGATTATCTTCATTATCTAAATTTGTCAGATAAAGGTTTAAGCTTCTTTCCTACTTGGCTTTAATATGTAATTTTAATTTCTTGAGGGTTCAAGTTTATATTGAACTATATAAACTAAAGCAGTGGTTCCAAACCTGACCATACATTAATATCAACTGACACACTTAAAAAAATATTGAGACTGTTATTACTGATCCTGTGTTGAGCTCAGGCATCATTAATATATTTTTAATCAGTCTCACCAGGTGATTCTAATGTGTAGTCAGTGTTTCAAACGCCAAATTGTCCTCAAATACTTTAAGTATTGTGATAAAAATAACAACTATTGTAAATTGTAAATAACGTTCCTATTAAATAAAAACACTTCTCAATAGGGAGAAGAAAATAGGGGCATTAAGTTTTTCCACTACTTATGTTGTGTATGAAAATAATGAACCATCATAAAATGTTGAGAAAACTTTATGTAGATACAAGCCCTGGGCCCTAGTCCTCTCTCTGCTGCAAATCTTCAAGAGCAAAAGCCAGTGAATTGTCTTAGGATTCAATTTTATAGTTAATACAATTAATAAATTGGCCTACAGCATGTCTAGTATCATTGGATTACCGTTGTAAAGGTTGGGCATTGCAGATAATCATTATCATTGATGTATCAAATGCTCTTCTTTGTAATCCTTGTTTACTGGAGTAAAATATAAATGGTTGTGAAGGATTTTTAAATTAATTATAATTAGCTTATTGCTCTTTAATAGAAATTATTGTAATTTCTATTCTTCAGATATCGGAACTAAGATTCATAAATTTAAGAAAGGAGATATTTTCCAGAATTTTCTTCTTTGCTTTAAAAAAACAAAAGACCATCTTTCGCTTTTTTCTATTGCTAGGCCACAATGAATAGTCTATAATCAATCACAAAAAGAATGACACTTTCTTGGGAAGTAACATTAAATAATGCCATCACAAGGTGCAATGTTGTTAATACACATAATAAAGATGAAATCAATTTTTAAAATGAGATACTATTTATTAAAAATGACCATAACTGGTAACAATTCCTTTGTATGAATACTTAAAGCTTTTCTGTAGAGAAGATACCATTCGTCTCATTAAATAGCTTCATATTTAACAGTTACTAAGACCTAAAGCTCTATTTTTCTTGCAGCCTACTTTTATAAGTGCCTGTAACTAATGAGAGTTCCAGCAAGAAAAGTAAAAACAAAAATTTAAAAGAAAAATGCAAAGAAAGAAAATGACAAATACAAGTGTCACCAAGCACTCTGCAATTTCAGTTTTCAGGTTGCAAAGATGAATGAGACATCAGATGAAAACAGCTTTGTTAACACAGCCCTGACATAAGTTATGGAAGGCGGACACATCTTGGTACTCTCAGTTACGCTGACTCACTGCCTTGTAATGATAAAACATTTTTATATATGTACTGTTTGACATCTTTCTCATCTTCCTACTTATAAAAGCATTTCATTTAAAAGTTAAAATGACTTTGTGTAATATATAAAGTGCACACACATAAAGTATATATAGAGTGCAACTTCTGCAATTTCTCAAGGTGCTTAGCCTTGCAGTGACTTTTAAAATGGAATTTATGAGCCTTTTACTGTGGTTTTTTTTATGCTAATAAGCTACACAATAGCAAATGCTGTGACAATTTTGGATTATTAGAAAATGTCATCAGACTTTTTCCTGCTCTTTGCTGTATTTATATTTGTGAAAATCATATGAGATTAATTTGATATGTGTGCAAAAAACTTTATATGGCATTTTCAAATGGAGTAGAGCAGCTGAAAATTATTTGAGGATTTTGTGAGTATTGTGATAGACTTATCTTCAGCGACATACTTATATATATGTTAAAATCTCTGATAAGAGTTTCAGACTTCCTTGTATTTAAAATTTTAGTTATCTAATCTCCTTGGACGTGTACAATTGATCCTCATGAAAAGCTCTTGCTGCATGCATTTCCAAGCTGAAAGCAGACTGTGTATGGCTTTATGTTTGCCAAGTATTGCCAACTTAAAATCTTGACTGTTGAAACAATAACATTTTGGCTGCTTTTATAACACTCATTTAATGTTTACAGTTTAGTAAATGTGCATTTTTATAAACAGAGGGCTTACCTAATTAAACTGGACCAGTGTAAGAACTAGGTCAATGTATTGTGAATAAAATAATCCCAATATGGTTGGGTTATGGAACAGCTCAATTTTGCTCATTGAGTTCTATCGATTTTTGGCAGAGAGGAAAGAAGGAAAGAACAGATGGTGAAAGAAATAAATTGAGCTGCCGGGTGATGGAATACACTATCACACTGAATTATAAAGAACAGTGCTCCAATCTCCTGAATAGTTATTTCAATTAGAGTATAAAATCAACACATATTGCTTATTTCTGAAGCAAGAAAAAAATTTCAACAAAAATGAATATAGAGTTCAGTTTCAAGTTATGATGATCCTGTGTGAAAATATGACATCACAAGAAGGGGAAAGGTTTTTTTCTGCAGTTGGCTTAATGAAACAGAAAAATTATATTTTCTTTTTTGGGCTGGAGAGTGGGAAGAGATTTGCACTTACTCATTGACAATTTGAGTGTGCAGATCTGAGGGATTTATACTACTTTCAAAGAGGTGAAGCTTTTTAATATATGTAAATCACATGTGAATATGTAAATTAACACCTTTGCCAAAGATTAGAAAGTGTTCTAACTTTAAATACACAAAATCACTAGAAAAATTCATTCTTTTCAAAATAATAACATAGAGATATTAGCTGGTCATTAATTATTAATTAATGGCCAATTAATTTAATGTTGATATTGGTATACCCTTCAATTGTTTTCTATTGTTTTCTAATATAAATCTAGATAAATAATAACTTAAATAGCTAAACAGTGGCAAAATGTAAGATTTGTAGAAAACAAAATAAAACGAAAATATTAATGAACAAAATAAAATTATTATACTTTTTTTGATTAAAAAAAGTATCATATTGGGCTTCCCTGGTGGCGCAGTGGTTGAGAGTCCGCCTGCCGATGCAGGGGACGCGGGTTCGTGCCCCGGTCCGGGAAGATCCCACATGCCGCGGAGCGGCTCAGCCCGTGAGCCATGGCCGCTGAGCCTGCGTGTCCGGAGCCTGTGCTCCGCAACGGGAGAGGTCGCAACAGTGAGAGGCCCGCGTACCGCAAAAAAAAAAAAAAAAAAAAAAAAAAATTATCATATTAAGAGAGAACCAAATTAGTTTAATACTAAACATTTTAAATGTTTTTAACCAAATATTATATTTTATCCTGCTTACATGGAAACATGATTATTTTTACTTTCCTCCATTTGCTGTACCATGAAGATAATAATGTAAGCCACCAGGCTTCGTCAAACAAGAATCAAAAAAAAAGAGCAGCTATTAAGTTACATGTTCAGCAGTAGAGGAAGGAAGCTAAATGATCAAAAGCAAGATTTCACTGAATTTTTTCAAATCTCAAACACACTCTTTTAAGTTTTGAATCAGAATTTGTCAACGTTTTGTGAGTTTACCAACCAATATATTCATTTTGTGTATCTCCATATTGACAGTTAGGGTATTTGGCCTATTTTTGTCATATCATCTCTTAAGGTAGCATTACTAATCATAGAAAAGTAAGAGCCTTCCACTGAACAATTTGAACTATCTTTAAAAACTCTTATAAAATTGCTATTTATTTATTGGAAATATGTAATCAAATCCATTTACTATCACAAAGAAACCCAGCATGACCCAAATTCTCAACTCAGCTGCACGGATGATGGTGCCATACACTGCGGGTGGAAGATAAGAGGAGTCTGAGAAAGAGGACCTGATGAGCACAAGTTGTCATTTAAAGTCAAGTTGGTACATTCAGAAGCACAGACCCGGATACAAAGAGATATTTGGATCTGAAATTCACAAGCAGGAATATGAAACAGAAATCAAACCCTGAGGTACAGAAATACTGAGATAATGCATAATTGGTCCCTTTACTAATCCTTTATAAATTTCCAGGTTCATGATAGTCAAGGCAAGCGCTTTATTGCAATTAAGTATTCCAGCTGTTCATCTGAACAACACTGGACACATGTTTTTTAAGTGAAAGAGCTAAATAAAAAACAAAAACATAACCTGTGGTGTTCACAGTGGACACTTTGTTGTTATCTCTAAACAGAAGAACTTATCACTTACTGTAAAGCTAGAGAAGGCACATTATCTAAACACCATTTTTCTCTTTCTTCTTAAAAGATTGGTGAGTCTCTTAACATTTCATAAATCTGCTCACTTCATTAATTCTGAGAGGTAATGCCTCCAATAAAGTATCCGCAATAGAATGTGACAATTGACTCCAGTCTGTGATTTCATTCGTCAAAAAGTTTGCCAAAACTTAGGAACCTTTATATGAACCAGGTTCAACATGCCAGCAATGCTGGGGCAATATTTGGATGTTAGGAAAGGATTTATGTTTTAGAGAGTAAATCCTATGGAATGCAGAGGTTTTGCATTATTTCAGCTTCAACCAGGCATATTATAGAAGTTTCATTTGAGTGTGCTTAAAATTTTCTTGAAATCTGAAATAATGGTTTGTATGCTGAAACATCTTGAGCATCAAAAAAAAAAAAGAGGCTAGAACTGTTTGCTATTGCAAAAATTACTTTTTATATATTATCTTTTTTATTTCAGTAAACTTAATTACATAATGGTACATGATTAGCTACGCATTATGGGAAAACTATGCATTATTATTCACTTCTAAAAAATGAAAGATTTTATGGAAATCATTTTCAAAACAAAGATACAGAATGAATGAATATCTATGATGGGAGTAAGTCTTCTCATGGGACTGAGTGTTCATTTTTATAAGTAGCCCATATGCTTAGAAAAAAAAGATTTCATTTTTTTCCAAAGATTTTAGGTATTAGGGTGTGTTTTAAGTTAGAAAAAGATGAACAATCTCTGGTTAACTTCTTGGAAATGTAGTAGTCTCTGAAATGTTTCACCCCTCAAGCCCAATAGCAATAATTTATATCAAGAATTTTAATATGATCCAGCAATTTCACTACTTGGTATTTACCCAAAAGACTTCAAAAATGTAAGTCCACACAAAGACCTGCACTCAGATGGTTATAGCTGCTTTATTCACAATTGATGAAACTTGGAAGCAACCAAGATGTCCTTCAGTGGGTGAATGGATAAATAAACTGTGGTATATCCATAGTATTCAATTCACTTTGTTATAAAGCAGAAGCTAACGCACCATTGTAGAGCAGTTATACTCCAATAAAGATGTTGAAAATAAATAAATGAATGAATTATCAAGCCACGAAAAGACCTTAAATACATATTACTAAGTGAAAGAAGCCAATCTGAAAAGGCTGCAAACTGTATGATTCCAACTATATGATATTCCAGAAAAGCAAAATGATGGAGACAGTAAAAAGAGCAGTGATTGCCAGGGGTTAGGGAGGAGGGAAAGATGAACAGTCAGAGCAGAGAATTTAGGACAACGAAACCATTCTGTATGATACTATAATGAGGGATATGTGCATTTGTCAAAACCCATAAAATTGTTAAAAAAAAAAAAGAATTTTAGGACTCTGTGATTTTGACATTGTTATTTTTAAGGCACTTTTTGGATCATAACGATCATGTAAAATTGCATGGTTGTAGCCTTTGAGTAGTGTCTTTTTTCAATCACCTGCAATCAGATCTTCTTCAATGGAGAGCCAATGATTAAAAATAATCATTCCATTTATGTGAGGTATCTAAAATAGTCGAATTCATAGAATCAAGGAGTGGAATGGGTGGTTACCAGAGGTTAGGGGAGGGGGAAATGGGAGGTTACAAATCAACTGGCATAAAGTTTCCGTTAAGCAAAATAAATAAGCTCTAGAGAGTTGCTATACAACATTATACCTGTAATCAACAATAATGTATTATACACTTAAAACTTATTAAGAGGGTAAATTTCACGTTACGTGTCCTTACCAAAATTAAAAAAAAAATGTAAAGGCTTTGGTATCAGACAGACATGAAAATTTTGTTTTCCCTACTACTTGCTGTACTTTGGGCCTTGGTTTCCTCATCCATAAAAGGATGGAAAATGTCCACTGACTAGAATGGCTGTAATGATTACATGACATGGTTTACCCAAAAATCTTAGTACCATTTCTAGCCAATAATAAATATTCATTAAGTAGTGATGGTTGATATTAATTTTATCATCACCATTATTTACTTCTAACATAAAGGGTTATTTATTTTAAGTAACTTTAAAAACAACTGCTTTAGAGCTAACGCTATTTCAAACATCAGGATACATCAATGTTGGGGAATGCCAATCAACCTCAGTAAAAAGGAGTAGGAGGGTTGATCTCAAACCAGCACCTCACTGCATTACTTATGCCAGTTGAGTATCCCATGTATCAGCTCCCCTTTGCTTTAGAAGCATGAGGGTTCACCACTTGGAGGTACATGGGCAAGTTTAGTCATCAGCATTCTGTGTTAGTTGGGACCCTGCTGCTAGGGTTGAAAGTTAGAATTTTCTTGAGAGCAAATTCCACTCCTTTCTTTCAGAGTCATCCGGATGACTTAAGGGCAGAGCATGAAACCAATAGATAAATGGTTTTGGTTATCTAAATGATAGCTAACAAATGTCTTGATTAGAAACTTACATCAGTCTTTTTACTTTTTCTCTATATTATTATATCCATCATTTTGAATAAAACAGTCTGATAAACATTCCATCAAGTAGATGTACATACCATTAAAAGCTGGATATGTGAATCCTAAATGTCTGGAAATAGGCATCGGAGCAGACTCTACGTGAACCTTGCCTGCCCCACAAAAGAATGCTCTGAAGTTTTATAGCAGTTTTTATTTATGGTCACAGTGATTCTCCAACATTAACAAGCATTAAATTTTCACAGCACTCTTATCACTTTATTTGGCATGGAAATGGTAAATCTGTGACAGCCTAAATATGCAATTATGAATTAAAACTCAATATTTTTTTCTAAGAATGATTCTTTCTATTTAGTTGCTCCCTTTTTAATACACGCAATATCTTATTTTGTTGAAGTTATAAATTATTTAGGATGCAGTTCTTATATTTCAGTAGATACAAATCTTGGTACTAAAGGCACATTAAGAGGTTACTGTGCGGTGTGCTGCAAATTGCTGAAAGCCATTTAAATAAAGGCCCCAATTAGTATGAATACTAAGAACTTTGAAAAAAGGAGCAGACAAATCAAAAAATTATTATCCAGACTGGAATAAAGATCAGAGGGGTGTAAATATGTTTTCTATTGGAATTTCTACCACAAATGGTTCTCTCTTCCTGTGTTTAATGGAAAACATACCATGAGTTTATGTATACCTAACAAAAAGAAAAATAAATCATCTATTATCTTCTAAGATGTATGAGCTTATTTATTTATGAAAGATGGCATGGCAAACCACTAAGGTGCCAGATTACTACCCATAAGAGTTTGGAACAGTGGCTTAAGATGAACTCCTTTTCTCCAAAGATAACAGTAGAAAAATCAATATTTGTAGACCAAGCAAACAGCTGGTCTTCCTATGCTTAATCTAAGACTGAAGAGTAGTGTTTAAGAATGCTTATTTCTTTAAGCATTTAAAAGAAGTTTCCAACCTGACAAAGAACGATACTAGTATTTCCTATTCACTCGCATTTCCTAGCCTCTCTGACAATGTTTGTGAAACGAAAGCAATGACTTTGATTTACTTTGGCAAATAATTCAAATAATTTAGTCTGGAGTCATCTTTCCTAGTAACATGCGTGAAGTTTAGAGTGTGCAACATTCAATTCCAGTAGTGAAGATAACTGGCTCTGGAAATTGGAAACAACAGCACCATCTAAGCCTTATTCATTGTTGCATAATAATGTCTAGCCTTGGGCCATAATATTGAACAACTTCAGTAGTGCTATCGAGTTCTTGAAAATATTTTTGGAACTGTCCTCTATTATTAGGAATACACAGGGAAAAAGTTAAGAAAATGCTACTTCCAAAAGTTAAAAGAAAATGATGAAACATGTGCATTCAAATAAAGCTATTCTTCTGTATGAGTTAAGAGAAAATAGTTAATAGAGCTATAATCCAATGGCATGGCTTTAGAATTGTGGTATCAGAGCTAACGGGCATACAACACACAGCCTTTACTGTGTATAGCTGTTATGCTTCATAAAGGATATTTTGATCCATAACCTATCAGAAGGCACATTATAAAAAATAATCTACTCATAGGTTACCTGTCTTTAGTTCCCCTTGATAGGTCATGCATTTTATTCTTTTAAATGATTAGGACATAATATCACCCCAGTTATTTAGCTATAGCACCTGCCCATTATTGTCACATAATGTAACACTCTCTGTTCTTTTCCTGAACTAAAAAGAATCACAGATTGTTAGGCACAAGTTCAATAACAAGGGAACTATAATGAGATTATGGAAACAAGCTATTGTTTAGTAACAACAATTTTTATAAGTTTTGTTCTATATATGATATTTATTACGTTCACTTTTTATAAATCACTTAGAAAAGATTCCATTTAGCGATCATGGTTAAACAATTCAGTATTCTTTACAAAACTTTAAATAATTTTGAAAGGTAGAGTTGTTCCCTGTCTCAAATGAATTAGAGATATAAGAAAATGTAAAGCATTAACCAATATAATTTTAAGTAGTTTCCTCTTCCCCAATCCCACCTCACAGCATCTATTTCCTCCCCCTGATTCCACTTGTCTGATTTTATTGACTTGTAGCCTTTTAACTGTCTTGATAAACTTCTGGATAGAGCATTACGTCAAACAACTCTATTGTTAGCTATAACTGCTGAGATATCTAGTCATCTTGCTCTTTCAATTCTCTTCTATTTCATACATCTTGACGTAGTCATTGCTTATCAATCTTTTCAGGAGACAGAGAGAAAATAGAAAATCAGTCACAATAATTAGCACCTACATCAACAAGGGTAGCCATATTTACTGAAATGATTTATTTAAACCAATGTTTAATACAATAGAGGGAAAAGGCAGTCAAACAAACAAAGCATTTGTCTTTCCCCTCCAAACACAGCTTACATTTTTACCTAATTGCTCACAGCACTATCTCAACTCTCGACTTATCTTACTTGTACCCATCTTTGACTTCTCAGCTCTCATCTCAGTCCTTGGTAAAGAATGCCTCCTCTGCGTCTCCATTACACTTATCACCTTTTCTACACTTTTATCACTTGACCTGATACCTCATTTTGTGAGCCATTTCTATATTTTCTATCAAAATGCAATATTACTGGGCACTCACCATGCCAATTGCTTTGCTAGTACTCCATGTGTATCATCCATGATACATTTTAAAAGGGTACCAGCTAAACCTCATGTAATCTACAGAAGCATCCAAAAGGTTAGATCTTTTATTATCCCCATCTTTTAAACAAACACTGAGTTTTAGTGGGGCATATTGTCCAAGGTCACATAGTCAAGGGTCAGATTTGAGCCCCAAATTCCTGATTACTAACACCATGTTCTTAACTACTATGTTCTACCGATTCTAAGTAGATTATTGTTCTGGTCTTGGTACCATGCACCTAAAATGTACTTAAACATATGAATTAAAAATAATGATAATGGGCTTCCCTGGTGGTGCAGTGGTTGAGAGTCCGCCTGCCGGTGCAAGGGACACGGGTTCGTGCCCCGGTCCGGGAAGATCCCACATGCCGCGGAGAGGCTGGGCCCGTGAGCCATGGCCGCTGAGCCTGCGCATCCAGAGCCTGTGCTCCGCAACGGGAGAGGCCACAACAGTGAGAGGCCCGCGTCCCGCAAAAAAAAAAAATAAATAATAATGATGATGACATATTTTATGGGATATTTAAGCATTTCCATTGGAAACTGAAGGAAAAAGACTGAATAGGTACTGAATACCTCTTTTGTGTCATGCATCGTGTGCTCAGAGAAATCAAGTTAACTGCCCATGATTTTTCAATTAGTACCTGAACGTACCTCATATGATTTTTTAAAATATGGTTAAGCAAACTAATATACTAAACACTTCATGAACTACCCTTAACACCTTCTCTTCTGTTTATTGTTCATTTACTTCCATCGCCTAGAATGTTTTCTATTCTTCCTCTCTCCTCCACACCTGCCAAAAGGCTCTTTGAGGCCCACCTCAAATTCTTCTTCTCACAAGAGGACTTTCCTGATCCATGGCCTCTGTGATATCTTAATTTTCCGAATTCTCACAGTCCTTTGTTAGGATACATTACTCTTTGCACATTTGGGTGTTTTAACAAACTCTTGCCCCTGGGGCAGAATTATCTTTGTACATATTCCACAATGTATAGTGTACTTCATTGCATACCATATTAGTATGAGGGATGATCAAAGATTATAAAGAATCACTGATCCCTGACATACTCAGATTTTCAGAACTGGCTTCCATTGCCTCACTATCTGCTACCCCTTTCCATAAAGATTAAATTAATGTTCAATTAATGTTGTGGCTCCTTAGATAAGCTATACATATTAATGCCTCATGTTTCCAGATTGTGCTTCTACCAGAAAGGGCTTCCCCATGCTTCCTTGGAAAATTTTCTTCATCCTTGTATGTCTAGCTTAATTTTCACTCCCTGTAAAACATATTTTCTCTATGCTCGACAGCATACTGCAGCATAATTAACAAGCCACTGTCACCTCTAAATTTCATGGCATTTGTTTTATATCTAACTGATGGACCAATTTGCCTTATTGTTGGGTGGTACACTTTCTCGAGCACTATGTTGTGAGGTTCTTGAGAAAAGGGATTAACCCTGTATGATTTTCTTTTCATAGTAATCATTATAGTGATTGGTGCATAGTTATACTTAGTTAATTTTTGTCCATTTGAAATGAGTTTGTTTTAAAAGAACATTTTCTGGATGAGAAAGAGAACACTATTTAAAGAAGCAAGAGCATAATAGCATGGAAATACGTGCTGAGTAATCAGAGTTACAGTAAAACCCTAGACCAAACTGCAACAACAACAACAACACACGGGCACAAGCATCTGAGTTGAAGAATTTGTCTTTCTTTTAGGACTGTTCACATCCAGCAGCTGAGTCAATGTTTCTCCATTCCTGGTCATTCTCCCTCTCCTCACATTCCTCTACTATTGCTCTAGGAAATAAACTCCAAATGGCAACTGGCATTTGTCTAGTAGACTGAGGAATTCATTCTATTTTGTAAAACTTCCATATTTTAAAAAATTAGCCCAATGATATACTAAACCCTAATTAATCTGGGTTGATATAGGAGGGTAGGATTCTTCTGCATGGGGACTGTGTCTTTTATCTCTGTCCCGTTTGTCAGAGACCCTGCACCAGTACATGCCTGCTGAATGAAGTATGGCATGTAGAGCCATTCTATATTGGTGAATTTTATTTAAATATTTAGTATAATGATTGTTTCTTGGTTCTCTCGAGTACATATGTTAGAATGAGTTTTGTTTGTTTTACTATGAGTAAATTGGGGATATAACAGACCTGATTTCAGTCTAACAAAATATGATCTTTTTTTCGTTGAAAAGATGATAAATTAATGTTTAAATATTCATCTTTGATTTATTGTATTTTACTTTCTTTCCCTCTACTAGTTGTGTGTGTGTGTCTAACACTACTTTGAATTCGTGTTATTTTAATATCCAGCTTTATATAGAGCAGATGGTAAAAATATTTTAAAAGAGGCACAGCACCATCATATTGAGACTAACAGTTTCACTGTTTTAAATTTAAAGAAAGGGAAACAGTTATTTTTATTATAGCTGTTTCCTTTGCTGGGAGATTTGATTCATGTTTATATGTTCAAAATTTACAAAATGTTACAAAGCATAGGAATACATATATACACACATATATAAATATAAAAAAGTATATTATAGGCAAAAACCAAATTGATATAATGTTAACAGAAAAAGGGGGGCATTAATATTAATAAGGGCAACTGGAGTTAATCTAAAATGCAACCCTTGGCAAAAAAGTAGTTTTTCAGAGATAGACTGATGTAATTATGTCTAACTATAGCTATTTACATTTTAATAATTACTTAAGGTAAAAAATATTTGCCTTTAAATGTTGTCTTAAAAATAATGTAACAGCACAAAGTAGCACTATATTTTACATTTATTGTACTTTACTAAGAAAACACTAGCAGTTTTAAGAATTCATCGCTGATTATTTTTACATTTAAGTTACTATTAAAAGGCGAGTAGCTCTTTGTGATGTGGTTATAATTTATAACCGCAGACAGTCTAAGTTTTTAAGCTAAAACTATGCCTCACCTTCACATATCATTTACATATATTGATTGCTTCCACATGTCTGGCATAAGGTAAAAGAGTTTATGAGCATTGTAATATTGCTAAAGCCACAAAGAAATAAAATTCATCTTTGTCTAGAGTACCTCAGAAACTTATTCATGCTGGTGCATAAAGTGTTTTCCAAAGG
Organism: Aethalodelphis obliquidens; assembly: GCF_003676395.1. Taxonomy (NCBI): domain Eukaryota; kingdom Metazoa; phylum Chordata; class Mammalia; order Artiodactyla; family Delphinidae; genus Aethalodelphis; species Aethalodelphis obliquidens. The sequence goes on along the minus strand of NW_020837949.1, from coordinate 78,581,998 downwards.
AATTCTGCCTTCCAGAGAAGTCCTTTAAAAGCCAACTGTGGTTAGTGTCACCTCCCCTTCTGACAACGTCTAGATTTCCCAGTCTGGCTTCCCAGTGTCTTCTGTTAGACAAAAGCCCCTTTAAGTGGCTCCCAACATTTTCTTCATTCTATTTACTAGCTTCAGACTGCAAGTTTATTTTCTCGAATGACTGCATATCCTTTTTCCTGCAAGTGGGTTATTCGCCATCACAGGAGGTTCATAGAATTGGTCTGAAAGACTCAGACTTCATATCTACAATGTTTCATTCAGCCTCGGGGACATATTAAATGGGAATATTGTGTTAATTCCTCTGTGGATTCAATACTTTGTAAGTTGTCATGAAGGATTTTGTGTCTTCATGGACCAAGTCATAACAAAATAATATTCAAGGCAACCATTACGCCATTTGACAGGATATGCTGTAAGTACAGGAGCTAATAAAACTAGTCATTTCCTGGTTATTTTTACTGAATATTAAATGGCTGACCTTGGTTCATGTTGAAAACACAAACTGGAACTTATAATCTGCGAGATGCAGGCAAGTCTTTTCTTTAGAAACAGGTGCTCCTTTGCTCAGTCTGGCTCGCTAAGCATTGAGAGCCAGAAGACCTAAAAATCATGTCTGCTTTCATCCCCATAATTAGTGTTTTTTTAAATTAATTAATTAATTAATTAATTTTTTGGCTCTGTTGGGTCTTCGTTGCTGCACACGGGCTTTCTCTAGTTGCGGCGAGCAGGGGCTACTCTTCGTCGAGGCACGCGGGCTTCTCATTGCGGTGGCTTCCCTTGTTGCGCAGCATGGGCCCTAGAGCATGCATGCTTCAGTAGTTGTGGCTCGTGGGCTCTAGAGCACAGGCTCAGTAGCTGTGGCGCACGGGTTTAGTTGCTCCATGGCACGTGGGGTCTTCCCAGACCAGGGATCCAAATGGTGTCCCCTGCATTGGCAGGCAGATTCTTGAGAACCCGTGTCCCCTGCATCGGCAGGCGGACTCTCAACCACTGCACCACCAGGAAGCCCGCAGGCAGTTTGTTAACCACTGCGACACCAGGGAAGTCCCCCCATGGTCAGTATCATGTATACCCTCATCCATAGTCCACACTTAAAACTGTGACAAGCAACAAGTCAACACCAAGACATTTAAGGGCACTTATGTAGGACTGAAAGGCTGAATGTTAGACTCAGCTTTTCAAATTTTTTTACAACTGTTTACTTGCAACACTAGCTTTTCACAAAGGGTTCTCCTGTATTCACTGACCAGATGACATTGACAAACTTCATGTTTTCAAAGATTTGCACTGTTATGCTACGTGTCTCTGAAAGAAGCACATTACAAATGTAATAACTGTGATTTTCTTTGTATTATTAGCATTTATTAATTTGGTTCACAAAATAAGCATAATAGCTAGAGAATGCATGCATGCATGCCCACTCTGAATGAGCAAAACACTGTAACCTAGAACCTATGCAATTATTAATCTGCTACAAGGAATTAATAGTTAATGAATCTCTTCCATGTACCAAGCACTGACTGAACACCTTACACGTGTATTGTCAATATCCCAATAAGAGCTACTGTAAAGTAGCTATTCTCTGCATGTAACAGAAGAGCAACCTGAGGCTAAAATACATGCCAGAGTCCTAACACCTAGAAAATGCCAGAGTCAATTCATTGCTTTCTTTGCTAGGCTTAGATTCCTCTTGTATTGGTGAAATTTTTGTTCCAGCAGCTAAATTCAAAAAGGCCACTGATTTTCAAAAGGCCAGCGAATAGGTACCTGAACTCTGTAAACACAGCATGACTTACTATTCAGTAATACTAAATAATGACAACACATATGATCAAATATATATAATTTTAATTGAATACGTGCTATCATTTTGTATACTCCAAGAATGTGAAATTTTATTCTTTAGTAAATGTGAAGAGGCAGTAAATCTGCTATTAACTCTATAAAGAAAACTAATTTGTATGAAAAAGATGGTGTAATATGTACAATGGAGAATCTGTTTGGGAGACTATGACCCTTAGTGTATGTTGCTTGTGGTACAGTTCAATATTCTGGACTGAGACCTGTACTAAAGAAACCAATCGCTGGGCTTCCCTGGTGGCGCAGTGGTTGAGAGTCCGCCGGCCGATGCAGGGGACACGGGTTCGTGCCCCAGTCCGGGAAGATCCCACATGCCGCGGAGCAGCTGCGCCCGTGAGCCATGGCCGCTGAGCCTGCGCGTCTGGAGCCTGTTGCCCCGCAACGGGAGAGGCCACAACAGTGAGAGGCCCGAGTACCACAAAAAAAAAAAAAAAAAAGAAACCAATCGCTATAACATTGCTCATTTCACTCCCTTATATGGCATCTGCTTAGAATAGACTAAACAGATTCTTTCAGAATTAATGTGTAGATGTTTATATAGATGGGAACAGAAGTACTGTCATAGAGTAGATAGTTTTTTTCCAATTTGACAGCTAAAGAGCAAAGCCAATCAGATAAGTAGTAATCTTGTTTCTGATGAAACAGTAGGCACAACGGACACTGTGCCTTGCTAAGTGATTTCATGCATGCCAGAAAGAAACTATTTGTTTGAGTCACTGGGTCTCATTTTGTTGTTATGCTAGAAATCTTTCTCAAGAATCTGTCTGGATTAGGGGGTTGAATCGATAGAGAACGGACGTCTGCTCTGTTAGAGTGAGCAGAGGGAACCTTAATTCTGTTCTGAATAAGCACCTTGGGAAGCAAAAGAAGGCTGAGACCCTATTGAACATGAAAAACATGCAATGAAAGTAAGAAAACTCCATGGCTCCAGGTCAGCATGTGAGAGTCCAACAGGGAATCTGAGTCTTAGGAGTAGCTGCTCTGAGTACAGCTTCTAATTTTATCTAGTTAGAATCAAACGCAAAGGAGTGAATCTTTCCTTTCCAGCCCAGGAGGAAAAAAAAAAAAAAATTCATCAAAAGAATGATGAACTGGGCTTCCCTGGTGGCACAGTGGTTGACAGTCCGCCTGCCGATGCAGGGGACACGCGTTCATGCCCCGGTCCGGGAAGATCCCACGTGCCGCAGAGTGGCTGGGCCCGTGATCCATGGCCACTGAGCCTGCGCCTCCGGAGCCTGTGCTCCGCAACGGGAGAGGCCACAACAGTGAGAGGCCTGCGTACCGCAAAAAAAAAAAAGAAAAAAAGAAGAATGATGAACTCATATAATATGGTGATGGGGAAAAAAGGAAGTCACCTTTGATATCTTGCTTTGCCTAAATAGTGACTTTGTGACAGAGTAAAATGCATGTATCATTCCTCATCAGAAGTTTTACATGTATAGTCTGCCATAAACTTAATATTTGAAGGAATTAGTACATAATGTAGAATATTTTTAGGTAGAGCTATATCTTAAATGACACTCAACTGTTGGAATTTATAATTTTACATGAAATCATAAATATCTGCAGTTTTTCTTAAGTATAACTTGCATTTTTCTGGACATGTGAAAATATATGCTCTATGTAGATAAGGTGAGCTACATGCCCACATATGAAGTCTCTGTACCCCAGGATAACAAGGTCATTACGTGAAGCCTAACCTGAGTTATAAGTCTTGTTACAGAATCTTGCTTCTGCATCTCAGATGATGACTCAGTAACTCAGAACTAAAGCTCTACTCCCAGGATTCGGGATGCCTAAGTGTTGCTTCGCACATGCCACTCACTTATAAACTTTAAAAAATTTCATCACCTATTACTCGAATCTAAAGTTTAAATCCTGTACACTCTGTTTCAGAGTTCCCTACCATTTATCAGCATTTGAACTGCTCCTGTAGCCTTAAATTATTTTTCTTCCAATCAAATATTTCACTACTTGATTTTAATTAATTTATTTATTTTTGCTGTGTTGCGTCTTCATTTCTGTGCGAGGGCCTTCTCTAGTTGTGGCAAGCGGGGGCCACTCTTCATCGCCGTGCGCGGGCCTCTCACTATCGCAGCCTCTCTTGTGGAGCACAGGCTCCAGACGCGCAGGATCAGTAGTTGTGGCTCACGGGCCCAGTTGCTCCACGCCACGTGGGATCCTCCCAGACCAGAGCTCGAACCCATGTCCCCTGCATTAGCAGGCAGATTCTCAACCACTGTGCCACCAGGGAAGCCCCAGTACTTGATTTTACAAACCTTTAAACTGGGCTATGTTTTGTTCTCAAATCCATTGTTTGTATGGTCTCACCTCTGCTCCTTAGCTCTCTCACCTGGAATGATTACCAGCCACCTCCTCACTTATTCCTTCAATCACTTCATTCAAGGAGTATTTAGTAAGGCTCTGTCATGCACAAGACTCTGTACTTGACTGAGAATATAAGATAGATAAAGAGCAGGTGTGATCTTACAAAGTTGACTATCTGTGTCTTCTTCCCTTCCGAATGCTAAGTTTCTTCAGGACAGGTGCCATATTATGTTTCCTACCTCTGTTTCTCTGCCTCTTCAAAAGCCTTGCCAAAGGTGATACTCAAGTCGATGTCTGTTTGAGAGGACAACGTCAGTACACAATTGAGAGCGTGGGAGGACAGGCGGCAGCAAGGTCACAGGTGTGACGTGAAGGGAGCACTATATTGGGGCATGGTTGGGCTGTAGGGTGAAGAGAGTTTCACTTTCCAGATACTATCAATTGTTGTATAATACTCCTAGTTGCAGAAAACTTAAAACTTATTGTTCTTGAATTCTCCAGATCCTCCCTACACACAATCATTCCCCAAACCCAATTTTTCTATACGTTCAATGTGTCCCATTTCCAGCATTTCTTTCTCATTTCAATTATCATGATCCTTATTCCGGCATTCATTTCCTCATAGCTGAACCATGGCAGGCCCTCCAAATAGCTCCTCTGTGCCCTAGACTACTTTAGGTTAATCATCCTTCTAGGTAAAACTAAGGAGTTTGGCTGTAATCAGTAGGAACTTTTTAAAAAGGAGAGGCATAATTAGATTTGAATTTCAGAAAGAGTTGTAGCCAGTAATGACAGAAAGAAGAGACAACTATAGGCGACTGCTGTCATAACAGGGCAAGTAATGATAAGAGCCTGACTTAACCTGGAGGACAGAAGAGGAAAGATTTGAGGGATGAACTCAAGAGGGAGAATCCATAGAACATTGAGATTGGTTAGATATGGGGAGAGTCAGCAAGGGGAAGGCAAAGATGCTAGTGGTCTGAACAACTAGGACAAAATGACAACAATCCCGGAAACGGGGAACCAAGAGGGTGAACAAGTTTGTAGAGAGGACTGTGAGTATAGTTTTGAACAAACAAGTTGAGTTGGGGTTCCCTGTGACAGATCCAAGTGTAGATTTTCTGTGGCCTTTGCTATGTAGAAGGGGTACATGCAAAAGCCCCTAGCTTACTCAGCAACTGGTTCCCAGAACTTGTAGCACCTGGGAAAGTAATTTTCCCAAGCAGGGGCATGGGCAGACTGGGAAGAGTTCCCTGGGTAACCCTGGCTCATGCCCTCCAGTTGTCAGCTTTCTGCTGTGCTTTTCTTCCCACTCATCAGTTGTGGGACACTTCTACATCTCAAGGGTCAAGAAGACTAATTTGTTTGTCCTTTAGTCAGCATATTTTATAGATGTAAAGTTGAGACATTTAGACTAAAATATATGAGCACCACACCCTCTGTTCTAGGCAGGATGTCTAGCTTTAGGTGTATGTGTGTAGAAGAGAGCCCTTAGAGAAAAGTTAAAGTGGCAAAGTTACCTAATTAAGAAATAGTCATTTAATTTCTGTAGATTAATCTGCTAAAAATGAAAGCTTCCTAGCCTCTTCCCAAGAGAGACAGAAAGGCTTTTAATTTTTGAGGCCTAGAAACTTTTTCTATACCCCCAGGGGAAAATGAACAGATTTTGTTTTCCAAATGATAGACTTAGAGGAGATCTATTTGGATAGGATAAGAAGGTATGGGTTGAAGACGTTGTACTTCCAGAGCAAAGGGGTAGGGGAGGGTGGCCAGAATCAGTTAAAAAGATCATTTATTTCAAGTCTGGAAAGATGAAAGGCTATTGTACCAGCGGGACCTGCTCACACACTACATTCTGGAGGTGGAAGGACCTGAGAGGACCTGTGTGCTTTTAGAGGAAAGACACTACATGACCTAGAGCCAAGATGCTGAGAAGTCTTAATGGAAGGGCTACTGAAAGAGGCAATTTGGTAACTTCCCAGAGTGCTAGTGCCTAAGAGAGAGCAGAGAACTTGGCTAGACGGCAGCACTGCACAGTAGAAGGTGCTCTGGTAAGGTCAACCACTAAAGGACAGAAAATCATGGCCAGTCCTGAACCACTCAAGACCTGCCATCGAGCAAAGGGAGAGACAGTCTCCCATGACCTTTTGCCTCAGTCTGTGTTCTAGTGATTGGCATTCCATTTTCCATAATTCTCAAACATGATGTGATTTAGAAAAATAATGAGTTGAATGTAACTTTTCTTGTATTTGTTATGGATACACACACATTTGAACTCGTATAAACACACTGATTTGTGTAGCTCTTCATCTATATATAATTCTGCAAGTACAAGGGATTATTCTATTATGACCAAAATTCCAGAAGTAACTTTTTGCAGTTTGTGTTGCAAAATACCACGAACCTACAACTTTGTCTAATATGTTATGAAACGTTCCAAGATTTTACTAGCTTGTTTGTTCTGAAACTAAGTTTCCTTCTTAAGTGAGCCAGAGGAACATCCTGAATGATAACAAAGTGCCAAGCAAATTAAAATATATGTAATATATGACTTTGCATTTAAAGACGTGGCACATAACAGGAATATACAGTTAAAGGGGCATCTTAATACTTGATGATCATCATATAGATGATATGGGTGTCTTCATATTAAAAACAAATATGATTTATAAAATAGCAGTTGCTCTTTTCAAAATTGTTGGTGGAGAAAGACAAATACCATATGCTAACACATATATATGGAATTTAAGAAAAAATAAAAAGGTCATGAAGAACCTAGGGGTAAGACAGGAATAAGACACAGACCTACTAGAGAATGGACTTGTGGATATGGGGAGGGGGAAGGGTAAGCTGGGACAAACTGAGAGAGTGGCATGGACATATATACACTACCAAACATAAAATAGATAGCTAGTGGGAAGCAGCCGCATGGCACAGGGATATCGGCTCGGTGCTTTGTGACCACCTGGAGGGGTGGGATAGGGAGGGTGGGAGGGAGGGAGACGCAAGAGGGAAGAGATATGGGAACATATGTATATGTATAACTGATTCACTTTGTTATAAAGCAGAAACTAACACACCATTGTAAGGCAATTATACTCCAATAAAGATGTAAAAAAAATTAAATAAAATAAATAAATAAATTTTAAAAATTGTTGGTGGATTGGTTACAGAAATAATAGAGTAAAATAAATTGGTTAGAGTAAATAGAGTAAATAAATTGGTTACAGAAATAATAGAGTAAAAATAGAGTAAAGCAGAAAAAAAAAATAGGAATTCACTAGGAGAACAAGAAGAAACCTGCATTCTAAACCAGTATATTTTATAATTTCAAGGAACAAAAGTCACAGTGTTTTCTATACTGGATAACAACACTCAACTTTCCTCTTTTCTCCATTGGTTAGAAAGAAGCTTGTCTCATATACTTTACAGATAAATCTCAAAGGAGAGATGGAATAAACCCAAATGACCACTGTGAGCACTGTGGAAAAGTCTTTCAAGGATGTGCCACTTGTCCATCTTGCTCTCATTTTCAGTCAAACATAGACAAACACCTGTTAACTAGATGACATTCCTAGCCTGACATACTACAACTTTAAGTTCCCCTTGTTAAAGGACACACTTGTTTCCATATCACATTTGAATGCATAAGAATATATATATATAAAACTGTATTATTACATACTTTATAAAATATATTGCTTTTATAAAAAAATATCCCCCAAATATTTTTGATAGTGGTTTAATTGTCACTTTTTTCTATTTCTGCCTTCTCACATACTTCTTGTCTTTCAAGGCCCACCTTCCTTATGCCTTATTTTACAAAATTCCCTGAAGTCTCTAGGTAGATGTGATACCACCTTCCTCAGAAGTCCCATTATGTATTCACTTTATTTATCCAAGAATCTACTTATTCATGAAGAAATCTGCCACTTGCCTTACATGGTTTTGTGTGTTTGTCTTACATATAAAATACAAGTAAGAAATGCTTATTATTTATCATAACTTATTTTTGTAAATAATTGAAGTTTGCATAGCTAATGAAAACCTAGGTTCATTTAAACTAATTCTTAAAGGATGATTACAACAGAGCAGAGTCTATTCTCTTGAAATTTCAAATTTGAAGGTAAAATTTCTGCACATATTATAAAGACTCAAAAGTGCATGTATAGTTTTGATTTGACCTCAGGCATAAAGAACTTTGTTTTGGCTTTCCCCAAATATATTCTGGAAGGGCTTGGATTAGGACTTAATCATTTTTAAACACCATGAATAACTATGATTTGTATGTAAGAGCACTCTGGGTAGTTGTATTATTTCCTTTCCTATTGATAATTCTACCTTGTCACAAGACTAACATATATTTTATAAGACTGTAAAGTCAAGCACTGTACATTAATTTATATTCTAGATATCAATTATAGACCTATAAGTGGACTAAGGAAAGTAGCCTACTGTTCTCTCTCACCGTCTCGATTATATAAGATTGGGATCTTAAACAACAAACTCAACATATATTTTGCACATCACACTTCAACAAAGATTCCTGTGGATCTTTCTTATCATATCTACTCTCCTGGGCGGGTGGGGTTTGGGAGCAAGGGCTGAGGATGGAAGTAGGTGGTGGTCCCAGGCCATAGAGCACAGAGCCAAAGTAAGCCAGAGGCTTACTAGGAGATGAAAAGCAAGGGGCAATGAGTAACTGCTGCTCTTGATAAGTGGAATCAAGGGTAAGAAGAAGCAAGGAAGGCTCTGCAACATTAATCTTAGCAGGTTGTCAGAGAGCAAAGCCAGGATTCTCCCAAAAGTGTGGACAATGAAATCTAGCCAATTTGAACTTTTAAACGATTGCATTTTCAACTTTGTTTGGTAGGACTGGTTTGTTCTACACAAAAATCCAGATACAGTAAGAGTGATAAGGAGACAGTATGTCTTTAGCCACTATTTGATTTTAGAATCGTCTCGCTCACTTTCTTTTCTTGTTGTGTGTACTGAGATACCATAATAAGGAAACTCAGGGTATTTGTTGAAAGGAATGAAATAATTTCTCTCCTAGAGGCTTCTGAGATGCATTTATTGTTATATATTTTCCATCTCCTACTTGCAGGCAAACAAAGGTGACCCAGACACTTTGTGATTCAGTGCTGGAATACGCTTGGCTCAGAGGAGACTCTATTTGTGGAGATACCACTGCCCTTTGCATGCATCTAAATGCCTCCACTGATATCCTCCTACCTTAGCATTTAGAACTGACTTTACTTTCTCTACCACATTATAACGTACTATTCACTTATAATGAATTGATTTATTACAGATTTGTATTAATTTTGTACTCACTTATAAACAGGTATACTTTGCGGTTAAAAACACGGTGTATCCAATGAAGCACAAGTTCATTCAATGAGTGACTGTGCTAGCCTTTGAGATTATACCAATGAAAAACCATACAATCTGGCCTTAGAACCTCACAATCTGACACAACAAAGATGATCCACATAAGTAGTTTTCTTGACTAAAGAACTCATTGGACATATCAATAGAACTAAACTTCATTTAGTTTGCTGATGAAGACTCAAGTGGGTGATGTTATATTTTATCCAAAGACATGTTTATGATTGCAGTGACAAATTAAGTTACTGTAAAGTTTTGGTCAACATGGTTTCCCACGGCACATCTCTTCAAGCAAAGGAAACCTGGATATGTAGTTTCAACGACTCATTCATGAGATGACAAGACTCCCTAAATTCGTGGTCCCTTTCAGTTTTACTCTAAGCTTGTAGAAAACACTAAGACCAATTCACTCTTCATATTTATTCAACAGAATTTTATTTTTACTTATCTCTATTCCCTAATTCAAGTATAAATTGTATATCCTCTTATCCTGGGTTTGACAGAGTCCAGCTTTGTTACTATCTGGAAATAGTGTGCAAATTCTCTATTTATACTGATGTTTATGTTTTGGCAATGGAAGGAGATAGTAACTGAAGACATTTAGACTTATTTGTGTCAGATAGAATTTACTGGTTCTTTGGTATGTTTAATTATGATAATAATTTAAAACAACCTACAAATCTAAAGGAGTCATTCTTTTAAAAATATACCAAATGTAATTTTCTAAACATTATTTTACCTTCTCAACTAGCCACTCTCCAATTATAAATGAGGGTGATAATGTGCCACAGGCAGGCTGCCTCGCTCCTGTTAAGTGCACTTTATGATTCAGGCTTAAAATAATTATATATGTCTTATTTATACATATCCACAGGACACTGTCCTTCCATCACTCCGATTGTTTGTTACTACTGCTTCACTCATTATTTTGTTTACATTTTATAGACCAATTGCACATGTAAATTCTCATTTAAATTAAATTACATTATTTATTTAATTTTGGTTACAACAATCTACTTTTTGAGGGTCAGAAGGTACCAATACATGCAAAGAGCACATCAAATTCTGTAGCAAATTCCATTTTAACTAATGCTTCTGTTTTGTGCTTGTTATGTATCCTGACTCTCATGCCAGTTTTTCCAAGCTTGGTCTCCACACACTACTCTGTATGTATTTATCCTAGCAGCCTTCCCATTTCCGAACTAATGAAAGAACTGTCTCAAATGGCTAGTGCCACCTATTAGCAGAAGCATAGAACTGCAAATCATGGTAGTTCCTTTAAACAGCACCTTAGAAGTCATGAAGGGTAAAATCCATCCCAAGATTCACACTGGTTCTAACTTATGTTTACAACTGCTGGTCTTTTTAAAATCAGCTTTCACCGCATGAACTAAGACACTGTCATGAGTTTTGGAGATTTTACTTACAGCTTTGCATTAATGGATCATTTTATCGTAGGTTTTTATTTTCATGAAGGTTTGATAAGTGCAATGTCTTCATCAATTAATAGGTAACTCTCTATGCTATAATATCATGACTTTGTAAATGAATGTTATAGATAATGATCAATTAAAAATTTATTTCAGTACTGGAAGAATTTTAAAAACTCAAGTGTAAATTCTATTTAAAATAGTCCTGACTTGAGATTTTACAGTTCTCCAAAACGATGTAAAGGTGTGTGTGATATTTTGATCTTGGGAACTGTGATACGTAGGTGTACCACTGAAGTTTAAATGAGAGAAACTGGGATAAGAAGTTAAACCACACACTTCCTTACAGCTGACTTTAAGTTCTTGATAACTTTATAAGTTACTTAAAGCTCACATCTCAAATACAATTATATATTCACACTAAATAGAAATACATTATGCTCTGCTACCAACACTTTAACTTTTATTTTGTTACTAGGAACATATGCAATCATACTGATGGATTCCAATTAAATTTATTCCTGAAAAATCCTTTAATAGCATTAATTCTTCAATATAGAATTTAAATATAATAGACTGAAAATCCAACATATTTTTAAATGTTTGATTGATATATGATAATGAAAAAAAGAAAACAAAGAAAAATTAATTATCACAGATCTATACCTCTATTTAGTTGCCTAAATATTTAGGCATTTCATATCACTGACAATAGTGGAGTCTAGGAAATAATTTATATGAAGAGAAATAACAACCTAAAAAAGTTAGAATTGGAAAATTCATCTCTTCAGTATTCAGGTTTCCTTAAGCTATTAAAGACTGCACATCATTATCAAAAGTTGGTGAGTTATCTTACATGGGGTGGTTTTGTGGTCTCAGTCATTTTCTTACTTGCCAAAGTCTGCACTGATAAGTTATTATTTCAAAGGCCAATCTGGCTGGCAGCTCCAAACAGAGAAGCCTCAAACTGGAGACTTTCACTAGCTCTCACTTGATCTGATCCGCACTGGATCGCAAGATGTGATACTGTGCATTTTGTTTTATTTTGTTTTTTATTATTTTGCCTGGATATACTTGTCGAGTAGATAAATAAAAAGTTCTAGTTTTCAGCGTGCTCAAATCGAAGACTTCAGAACCAAAATATGATTTTTAAAGTTAAAAGAATTTGGGAAGAAAAGGCCATACTAAATAAGAATCAGCAAATAAGAGATCTGATGCCATATATGCAGTGACTACTGGAGATAAGGTATTGCAAAGAATTTATAATGTCTTTGCTCTGTGAAAATATACATGTTACTACCCTACTCTTCAAAGACACATTCCATTTTAGCTATGAGGAGATTTCCAGTATAAGACACATTCCATTTTATATTATTACTTGAATACTTGAGATATTCATGAAGACTTTTCATGAGACTCAAAAGATCATGCCTGGGGCTTCCCTGGTGGCGCAGTGTTTAAGAATCTGCCTGCCAATGCAGGGAACACGGGTTCAAGCCCTGGTCCGGGAAGATCCCACATGCCGTGGAGCAACTAAGCCCGTGCGCCACAACTACTGAGACTGCTCTCTAGAGCCCGCGAGCCACAACTACTGAGCCTGCATGCCACAACTACTGAAGCCCGTGCGCCTAGAGCCCGTACTCTGCAACAAGAGAAGCCACCGCAATGAGAAGCCTGCGCACCACAACGAAGAATAGTCCCTGCTCGCTGCAACTAGAGGGAGCCCGTGCAAAGTAGCAAAGACCCAATGCAGCCAAAGATAAAAAAATAAATATTAAAAAAAAAGATCACGTGTGCTATAATATACATATGTAATTTAACACATGACTATCTTTAAAACCAATAACACTTTTATTTGTAAAGTATTTTATTATAATTTACCATGTGTAGATTGCCAAGATTGTTTTTATTAACTCTAAAATATTAACATAAATTTTGTCCTTCATGTATATTCACCTATTCATATATGTGTACACATATATGTATGAATATGTAAATATATGCCTGTGCTTTGGCAGACTAATGAAAATCCCAGAAAAGTCAACAAGTTTAATTAGTAAATCATTATTCATACAAATTAAATTTTGAAGTGGTCATAATATATTGAATAATGGCAAATAAAAAAGGTTTTGCAAGTTTTAATTCATAATTTTTAATTAAACATTATCATCTCTCAAAAAGATATGTCTGAGAATTTTGATTTAACTAATAATCTCATTCTTACAATAATTAAACAATTTGACTCTGGAAAAAAAACAAAACAAAAAAACCTTTACAAAGTATGAAAAGAAAGCCTCTGAAATGTCTACCATTTATTTAAGGGCTATTTACTAAGTCCTCCCTATGAAGGTAAAGTTAAAGGCACTGATATAATCTTTGGATTCACATGATCACCGTCACATTCAGACTTGCATGTGTCTTTGATTTCTACTAAAACTGAAGCACACAATGTCCTGGAAAAGCTCATTACACTGAGTGATGGAATGTTTGCCATTTGTTTAAAACCCCAGACCTAATTTATTTCCTTGTGATTTCCATACGTTTTTCTGAAGTCTTCATCGTACCACACATTCCAAAAGGAAGATTTTATGATAATCTGGTATTTCATGAGAAAAGTGAAATTTGACTAGTTTCGTAGGGCAAATAAACAGTTATTCATCAATTTTAAAAAGAAGCATTATAACATCTAGCTATATTACATGAATTTAAGGAAGGGAAAAGTATCTCTGAGTGAATGTTTCTTGAGGATAATTTGTATGTGACTGCTGAGATTTACAGAGTTCTCACATTTGCTTCCCCCGCAAGGATTCTAAATCAGATTGGTTCAGAGGAAAAGCCAGCCTACCCCATTTTTCTAATATTATCACTTCTCCAGATGGTCCTGAAAACATCTATTTAATTCCTGTTCCTAGAAAGTAAAGAGGTACCTTATTAGATATATATGTATATCCACTACAAAGGCTGCCTTCTTGTTCTTACTTCTCTTTCTTTCTCATTTAACATATCAAATCTCTTTTATCTCCCACCAGGCAAAATGACAAGTAGAAAGTAAGCACAGTGATTGCCTGAAACTTCGTGCTGGCAACCTGAGAAATGAGAGGGTTAATGGTGGATCTTTGAAAACAAGTGACCATGGGAAATTAGGGTTGGCAGGGATTTAACTCTTCATGAATCATGCTGGAATATTTTTAAGGGCAAAGCAGTGGATGTTTTAACTGTGTTTGACATCTAATTAAGGAGGAAAAAGAAGTAGCTAAAAAAAAAAAAATCTCTATTACAGCTTAGAAACAAAGTACTGACAATTGGCTACCAGGCAGTTGCTTTGGAAAAACAAGTGTACACGTAGAGACAAAAAGGTAATGACAGACCAATAAAAGGGCAGAAGAAAAATTGCTTGGGCCATCCCTATTATTCTTTTTGGTGTTGTTCATTTCACAGCTTGTTTTACCAAATTGCCCAGCTCTAGGTATATCAATAGAATTGTTATGTAGCTGTAGGGCAGTTTTTGGTTTAAAGGAAAGCAGAATAATTCTAATGGATACCATTGCTAAAAAGAGCTCATAGAGACAGTTTCAAATATATACATCTTGTCAATATATACAACTCACTTCATTAGACAAGTTTAAAGTATTTGTATATAACAAAGGGCTATTCTAATTAAATGCTATCTTTTAATATGTAGAAAGAACTGGTGCCTTTTCTATTAATGGAGAGTAATCCATTACCATGGAAATAAAATTCTCGCAAAATAAATAAGAATAATTCTCAGTTCCTACTGATTTTGCAATTTATTTAGCACTTAGACAAGTATCTCCAAATATAGATTTTTAAAATGCATGTCATGTTTCAAACTTACTCCAAAATTATAGCATATAGCTATTCACATCTTCAGGAAGTAAACTCGTACGTAAAACTTACTCATGAGGAATATAAACTTGAAGAAAGTGGATGATTAACCTAAGAATCATTGGATGAAATACTCTCAAAGAGTAAAAATAGAAAACAAAAACTGATGAAAACACAGATACCATAATATCATATACTAGGAAAATAATTTAAAGACAGTTACTATATAAAGACACAATTGGGATTTAATTAAATATTTAATGGGTGCCTTTTGATTATTTTTAAAAACCTTATATGAGTACAGTTGCAATTCTGCTTGCTAATGGTTAAAATTCATTCTCATTTTAATAACCAAAAAATTATACCAAAAATAAATATATTTTCCAATTCAATGTATTTTATCTAAGTATTAAATACAAACAAACACATTTAGTAGGTGTTTAATTTTCTAATCCAAAGTGTGAAAAATTACATCTGTCTTTCCTATTTTGTGGTTCTCATTCACACTAGAGTACTCAGAAAGAGATGTTCCCCATCATGTGAAAATTAAAGAATATCTTTTCTGGCATAAGAGCAATGTATAGTAGACAGACATCTCTACAGACAGATGCAATAATTTTCTTTCACATCACAGGCTAAAAACGAAATATAATTGAAGCTTCTTATTGCCCCACCCCCAATTGTAGAAATTTGAGAATCATAAGAAAGCAACACCCTAGGGAGTAAAACTACTTGAGTTAAAACAGTTTAATCTTCAACTCCATTTTAATAATACCTCAGTTATATAAATATTCTCTTCCATTAAAAGTTATATATACCATGTTGGAATCCATATTAGCATGATATTATACATCTATCTATAAAATCTATCTAAACAAATATAGAACAAATATTTTCTTTAAAATCCTCGTTAAAAAACAAGCATACACATTAAGATGTAACCAGACCGATCATGTGATAAGGCTTTTTTTTTTCTTCTTAAATTTATACTTTTTTTGAAAAGAAGTTCACACAGCTAGCTGTACAACTAGAAAGTAGTATCTCTTCAGTTCTCACTGAAGTACATATAGAATCAAATAACATTACATTTCAAAGGCTTTAGCTTTGCACCAATTAGCCAAATACACAGTCTTTTGTACAATCATAACACACTGTGGAAAAAACTAGTCTGTTCTCTCCAGTTTATATTCTCTTGGCAAACCATGATCTACTGCTTATGTTAAGCATCTGATTGTCAGATCTGAACAAACTGAATATTCATGATGACAATTAACCACTTACTGTCTAAAACTAAGAAAATACAATGTATCATAATAATTATTATAGGTGAGGCACTCACATCTACAAAGAGACCATTGTTGCAATAGTGGTTTTTTAAAAATATTTTAATAGGAGTAGAGTCAGAAGAATTATCAGGATATATGATCACATATATAGATCAGCATTTACCAGGCATTCAGCTTTTCTCTGCAAATGTGATTAAATGTTCTTTGTTTGCATTTAAATTGTCATATATCCAACAGAAGCCATGCTTTTATAAAAAAGTGTTTCAGTCACCTCCAAAAGACACACACGATCACAAAGGTTTCCCAGGTTAAACTAAAGGTTTTACGGTTTAGGTTGGGAGGGAGTTCAAGGAATGAAAAGGCAGGGGGCAGGGAGGCATTAGAAAGCTAGTCAAATAAAAGGAAAAGAAAAACTTACCTTTGTAGGATAATTTCAGCCTTGGCACATTGTTCTTCCCATTTTGATAGTTTGCTCTTGCTGTAAGTAATACTCCCCAGAAAAGACAGACAATCCTAGCGAACCAGCCCATGCTGCAGGCACTGTGGGTCCTATGCTGCTTCAGTCTCGGGTCCTGTATTGTGCGGCCACAGAAGTTCAAACAATCTGGAAACTGGAGGTAACAGGTGATTTAGGTCAGTTTCATTCATAAATGCAGACAATCAAGACCTCCAGGCAACACTAACACCTCTTCTTCTGTAACAGTCACTGAAGCCCAGAAACTTCAAACCCTCCAAAAAAAAAAAAAAAAATCGAGCCAGGCACCGGATAATGAGGCACAACTGTTGTGTGGAAAGAAAAAAAAAATCAACAAGGGCTGCAGCAGTGGTGCTTAAGAAGCAGTTCCTTTTATCTAGACTCTTCTGATAGCTGGCGGACTCTAATCCTGCTGCCTGCTTCATTCGGCTCCGGGGAAGCAGAATGAAAGGGGAACAGAGAGAGAGAGAGAGAGAGAGAGAGAGAGAGAGAGAGAGAGAGAGA